>NC_071470.1:5942678-6127678 GCF_028500815.1 Rissa tridactyla
CCCAGAATTTGCCATCATGACTGTGGTGTCGATGGGGCTACCGGGGTATTGGTGGGGCATACTTACAGGGAAACCATCTTGGGGAATGCTGCTGTAACGCGGATGAAAAGGTGCTGAGTTGGCATTTGAGTGTAAGGGATCATAGAATCACGGAACCATAGAATGGTTTAGATTGGAAAGAATGGTAAAGATCATCCACTTCCAACCCCCTGCCCTGGGCAGGGACACCTCCCACCAGACCAGGTTGCTCCAAGCCCCGTCCAGCCTGGCCTTGGACACCTCCAGGGCTGGGGCAGCCACAGCTTCTCTGGGCAACCTGGGCCAGGGGCTCACCACCCTCACAGCAAAGAATTTCTTCCAAATATTTAATCTGGGCAGGGTTGCTTTACCTCTTTAAAAGAAAGAGGCCGTGGGAAGGGAGGGAGGAGGAAGGCTGTTGGCTATTAATAGAGAGTATGAGTAGGAGCTTTATTTTGAATGGCTTCTTTAATTAGTGACATGCAAGGCAGAAGCAAGGCCGGCGAGGCACTCTACCTGCTGACTGCCCCAGTGCAGAGCAGAGAGAAGCAGAGAGATAAAAACCCATTGTCCTGCAGGGGAGTTTTAAACAGGCCGAGCTAAAGTGCCCAAATTAAAAAATAACTGGGAGATCAACCAACTTTGATCTTCAGAGAGACAGTCTCTGAATATGGGCTGGTGGAGTCGATGCCGGCTCAGACTCAGGAAATTTAAGTTGCCTTCCCAGCCTTACCTGCCCGCCATGAGGCTTCCCCATTACCCTTAGTTCTCTCAGACTTTGTCTTTTATGTCTGTGGGGACGATAAGCTCCCGGCGATAACAGCTGTCTCGTCTTGCTCAGTTTTACAGTGCCTGGTACAAACGTGTCTCACTTTCTCGGGAACCTTGCTCTTGTACAGTGCTACAAGAAATAATATTCTCTGTACAACGTTTCTCCAGCAGCACAATATATTTGTACCTGTGTTTTTCGTATCTCAAAGAAAGAAACAACAATAACAACCAGAAGCAGATATTTAGGTGATTTAAAGCTAGGAGAATGTTGCCCAGAGAGGTGGTGGAGGCCCCATCCCTGGAGACATTCAAGGCCAGGCTTGATGAAGCTCTGAGCAACCTGATCTAGTTGAAGATGTCCCTGCTGACTGCAGGGGGTCGGACTAGATGACCTTTAAATGTCCCTTCCAACCCAACACCTTCTATGATTCTATGATTCTAAGACTTGCTTCCTTAGCTCTGGCAGTCGTGGCATGACACCTGGACCCAGGAACCCAACCAGGCTGCAGCAGTACGTTAAATTAGTGGGACTCTTTTGAAAAAAAAACACAACTCAGGTGCTTGTGGTTACGATTTGCCTATTTGCACCTTGCTTTAAGTAATTACATGTGGAGTGGCAAATCCTCCTCCTAATGAAAGAAGAAAGGAGCGCTCCACAGGAATGCGTGTTACGGCGCTGATAAGCAGCATCCAGCCCTGCAGGAAAGTTTTAGCGTGCAGCTATCAAAGAGCAGAGGCGAGGGCAGGCGGCTGCCAGGCGGAGGCAGAGCTCCTCCTTTCCCAGTCAAGGAGTTCTATGGGAATGCTGACTCACCTGCTCCCTGTATCATAGAGGTGGAGAAAAAGCAATTACGCGTAATTTCACGGCACTTCTTTTCCTCCCGCACCACCATTTCACTTGTGGAGTGGATCTGGCTGCAGAGTCAAGAGTTCTCCCTGTTGGAAAGCCTTATAAAATTATACCTTGGGCTAGATATGTAAAAGCCTGATAAGCAGGTGTTAATACTTCCCAGTCAGCTTCAAAGAAAGGGTAATGTTTCATTGCTTGGCAAGCCAGTTCTTAATGCACATAAACCAGTTGTAAATAGTTTGTGGAATCGTTGCAGAGAACATTTACACAAAAGCTGTTAGCAGATCTGCTGGCAGCGTTTGCGTAGCCTTCCCCTCTTTTTTTCTGACCGTGTATTTAAAGTTTTCATCACATTATCTCCCCTCTCTTCCCAACGTGGGCAGTCTGGTTCCTTAAGAAAATTTCACCTCATCTCCAAGTACCTGCTCATCCACAGGTGCTGGTCCACGGCCGGTTGTCCAAAGCCATGCGATTTTTATTGTCAATTCAGCGGCAACATCTCTCATTTCTCCAAGCGGGAAGTCGCAGCCTGTCCAGCTCAATGGCTTCTCCCCCTCGGCCAAAGCCAACTGCTGCTGCATTAAACGGGTTCATGTGCAAAAGGGAACAGACATGGAAGGTAGCTCGGAGAAGAGCTTCATTACTTGGCCTATCATCCCATCTGATCATAGAATCACAGAATGGTTTGGGTTGGAAGGGGCCTTAAAGACCATCCAGTTCCAACCCCCTGCCCTGGGCAGGGACACCTCCCACCAGACCAGGTTGCTCCAAGCCCCGTCCAGCCTGGCCTTGAACCCCTCCAGGGATTGGGGGGCAGCCACAGCTTCTCTGGGCAGCCTGGGCCAGGGGCTCACCACCCTCACAACGAACAATTTCTTCTGAATTTCTAATCTAAATCTCCTCTCTTCCAGTTTAAAATTGTTACTCCTTGTCCTAGTGCTCCCCTCCCTGATCCAGAGTCCCTCCCCAGCTTTCCTGGAGCCCCTTTAGGGACTTGGAAGGGGCTCTAAGGTCTTCCCGGAGCCTTCTCTTCTCCAGGCTGAACACCCCCAGCTCTCTCAGCCTGTCCTCACAGCAGAGGGGCTCCAGCCCTCCCAGCATCTTCGTGGCTTTCTCTGACCCCGCTCCAACAGCTCCATGTCCTTCCTGCGATGAGGACTCCAAAGCTGGACACAGTACTCCAGGTGGGGTCTCACCAGAGCAGAGCAGAGGAGTAGAATCCCCTCCCTCAAACTGGTCGCTCATGTCAAGTACTTTAACTTCAGCATTGTCCCTTGACCTGACAGCATGGCTAGACTATAATATCAACCAAAAAAGAAGATCAAGATGCAGTATTGTTTTTATTCCTTAAGTCACAGGCTCTGGGTTGTGATAGTCCTGCTGAGCTGAGGACGTGAGAAAGGCGAAAGACAACAGGTTGCTCAGAATGCCCCTTTCTCCCGCTCCAGTAGTGTTTCTGGTGAAAGACATGACCCCTTGCTACAAGCCCAGTGCTGCGAGGTTGCTCTTCATCTCCTCTCTCCTCATCTCCCGCTTCCAGCCAGAACTCAGATGCTGTTAGTTGCACGCGGAGCTGCTGGTTATTTTGCCAATTGAAGGAAATTCCTAAAGGACAAAAGCCCCAAAGCTTGGAGGGCTCGTTGAGCATCCATCCTTGCAGGGCTCCTTCTGGCCAGGAGCCACCTCTGTCACTCCATGTTTATGGTAAATCGGGAATGGCGGAGGCACAGCCCTCAGTCCACCTGACCCGACACAGCTCTCTGGATTTTGTCAGGCCAAAACCAGCTGATCCCAGCTGGAAATTAAAACCCTGGAATCCAGCAAACCAGGTACCCCAGCGTAAGACCTCTCCTCGCTGCCCAGCACAATGCTGGTGAGGCTGGCAGGGCTGCCCACGCCTTAAAACAACATTGAAAATCCTGGGCTGAGTTCTCCTTGACATGGTTGTTTTTTTTCCCCCCCTGCCCTCAGGATCTCACTTTAACCTCATTTGGTCCGAGTTTCAGTTTTTCCCATTTCCCAACCGAAATCCCCATGGGACCTGAGCGAGCGGAGTTGCACGAGTTTTGCTGTGGCTGAGCTACTGTCTCTTATAGACGCTTCCAAGCCGGGGAGTCAAAGCGGGCTGGAAATGGGCGGCCCCAGCAAGGCTGTTGACTTACGCCCGCAATCAGTGCTTGGGGTGTTTTGCAACATTTTGCAAGATGGCAAAACAAACAATCCTCTGTTTTAGAAAGGAGGTAAATGGTGAACTCCGCTGCAGATACCTTATCTCTTGCAGTTATGGAGAGATCAGGACAGAGTCAAAACAAGAAGCCGGAGGCAGAGGAAACTTGCCTCAGTATTTTTACACTTTTTCAACTCGTATCTTTGAGTTGCAGGGCTTTGAGACATTTTGCTCCGACCTTTTGCAGGGCCCTTGCACAGAAATGCCTCGTCGCTCAGTGCCAGCATCTGCATGTGTGTCCATGCTGGAATTTCATTTTGCAGCTCGGTACCACCGTGGTTTTGTTCCCGGTTTATCACAATTCAGCTGCAGGTCTGATTGTAAGCAATGCGGCTTTCGGCTTAAACCCAGAGTAAAGCCAATGAGCGAATTGTCTCCCCATGAAGCTCCCCAATGCTTCCTACTTGTAACCCGAACAGCAGCAGAAGAAAGGCGGTTGGTTTAGTGGAGTTATCTTCAATCCTGTGAAATGTAGGTTTGGTTTTCTTTTTAAATCACCTCAGGCATTAAGAGGAATGAAGGCAGGCCGTGCTCTCTTTGAACTGCTTTCGCTCTGCTCCGCTGCACACGGGTCTCCACACCATGCTGATCTCTGGAGACTCCCGTCATTGAGTGCTGTGTCCAGTGCTGGGCCCCCCAGTTCCAGAAAGACAAGGAACTGCTGGAGAGAGTCCAGCGGAGGCTACAAAGGTGATCAGGGGACTGGAGCACCTCTCTGATGAGGACAGGCTGAGAGACCTGGGCCTGTTCGGCCTGGAGAAGACTGAGAGGGAATCTCATCGATGCTTATCAGTATCTAAAGGGTGGGTGTCAGGAGGATGGGGCCAGGCGCTTTTCAGTGGTGGCCAGTGACAGGACAAGGGGCAATGGACACAAACTGGAACATGGGAAATTCCACCTCAGCATGAGAAAAAACTTCTTTCCTTTGAGGGTGGCAGAGCCCTGGCACAGGCTGCCCAGAGAGGTGGTGGAGTCTCCGTCTCTGGAGACATTCCAAACCCACCTGGACACGTTCCTGTGCCACCTGCTCTGGGTGACCCTGCTCTGGCAGGGGGTTGGACTAGATGATCTCCAGAGGGCCCTTCCAGCCCCTGCCAGTCTGTGATTCTGTGACAACCAGTGCACGACCAAATCACCTATGGCAGCTGCCACTGTCACCCTCTCCCTGGTGAAGAAACGTGTGCACAGGGGTCATTTCTTCTGATTTTGGTTTGATTTTATTTTTCAGCCAGCTGTCCTAAAGAAAAGAGGCCACACCTGTGACCATGTGTAGTTAAGGCCCCTTTTCCCTGTCCCTCAGCATCCCTGCGGAGAGGCCCAGAGGACCTGTGGCACTGGGGACCTCCGTCCAGGAGAGCCACGGGCACTGGCCAGGGTGGGCAGGACCCCGCAGAGCACCCGAAGAGCCCTGAGGGAGGAGAGCTCACCCCTTCGTACACGTGGCACGAGGGGAACATAAACAGGAAGCACAAAGCCACAGGAAATTCAACGACTGAAGTTTCACCGTTCATAGAAGCATTATTTTCACTAGCTCTACCCCTTTGTCTTCTGTCGGTAACGAGCGTTCGTTTTCTCACTCTGCTCAGGCCTCGGGTAGGAAAAATACAGTCCCTTTAGGCTACGGGTTGCTTTACGTTCTGCCTCCCGCAGCGTTACAACCCGGTAACGCCGAGCCATGAAAATTCCCACCAAGGGATGCCAAAGTCCAGCCACAGGGACACAGCTCCAGCCAGAAGTTGGGAAGACTGGCTCGGTGGGAATGCTGTATTGATTTCATCGGGTTTATAGAACTTGGCAGCTGTGCAAGTTGCTGCTGTCACGTTGTGCGTGCACTCAGGTGTCAGGAATAAGGCATCCTTCAGTTGCTGTATGTGTTTCAGTCACCGGGACAAGGCTGATTACTATTTTGGTTTGCAGTAAGGGGGAGAAAATAATGTGCTTTGTAGCATCTCTCAGAGCACTCCTTTTAATCCTTCGTAACGTTGGGGTTTTTTTTTGCTGCTTCTCTCCGCAAAATTCTCCCATCTAAGAATTACACAGATGAGCAGTTTTTCTCCCAAATCCTCCAGCTTTCAGCAGTGAACGAGGGGCACTCCATACTTCTCCTCTTGCCCTGGCACACCTCTCCGTGGGGATTTCTTCACCCATGGACACAAACCCCACTCCGTCCCCTGTGCTGCTGGCTGACGGACCCACTCCCTGCTCCACCACCATTCTCCTGCCAAATTAAAAACCAGGTGGTCCTCAGGGGCAGGACAGAGAGAAACTTGAAGCTTCCAGGTTCCATCCATCCTGAATAACGGACCCAGCCTGGGGGCACCTCAGCACCTCTCCAAATGCGGGAGCAGCGGGTGAGGGACACTGTCAGAGCTGGCCTTACCTACACACTCGCCTGCAAAGGATCCCGCCTTTCCAGGGCATCTGTCCAGCTACGACTCTTGCTCAAGAGCTCCACATCTTGGCCACCGCCAACACTTTGCTGGGGCCTGGTACCGGTGGTTTTCCCCATGGACAGCTTCCTGGAGGTGGCTGTACTGGTGGCTTTCCCAGCCCACTGTTGGTCATCGCCCTGTTCCTCTGCTGCTTCACCGTTCTCTTCCAAATACGATTTTCCGGCACAGCCCACTTGTCTTTGCTTTCAAGGCCTCTCCTGGTCCCCATTGCCCACCGAAGCCATCCTTGCCCTGCTGCCTACAAGTGCTCCTCCGCTTTCTCCACAGCTGCCACCCCATTTGGGTGACGCTGCTCTAGAGCATACTGGCATCTGGCTCCTGGCATCTCTCCTCCATCGTAACTGCAGAAAAGCCCACAGCAGGTTGATGCCGCTGCCTTTTACACTGCCCAGCACCATCTCCTTGCCTCCTTTTCCTGCCCCGCTGGACCTGTGGAGTCTTCGAGGTTGTGAAGTTTGGGGCTTTCCAGGAGGCAGTAGCTTTCCTCCACTCACCGGGGCAGCGCAGGTCTGGCAGCCACTCCTGCCTGAGCTCGTGGTTGATAGAATCGGCCCTTCCTAGGGATATTTTGAGCCCATCTCATGGTGCTGCTGCAGCTCTTGGCTACAGCGGGTGCCCCGACCTGCTGGGTCACCCACCTCTCGCCCTTCTCCTTCCCTACCTCCCCGGCCCTCTTTTTCTCCTGAGCTCCATTCCATGCTGCATCCGAACACAAATTAGCAGCGATGGTTTGCCTGCGGGTTTTTACTTCTGCTATTTAGGGCATTCCCCTCGTTTTAGGGTTTTGCTGATTTAGTCTTTTTCCATGCAGGACGTTTTTTAGCTCTAAGGTAAGTCCATGCCTGGACCATGATCCCTCACAGCGACTGTCCTCCTTCCTCCTTAATTTTCTCTGCTCCCTGGCCGGTTCCCCCTTGTCCCCCCCTGCCTTGTTTTGTAAGCCAGGCTGCTTCCTCCTTCCCCCCCTGCTCTGGGACCATTTTCTGAGCATTTTCTTTAGCCACTTCCCTTTTTCAGGCTTGCCGTGCGGCCGTGGATGACTGAGGGTACAGCATCCCGGGCACACACTGGAGTAACCCCTTGCTTCCAACCGCCTGCCGCAGCACATTTTAATCTCATCAACAACTGCACAAACTATTTATAATCAGCTCTCTGATTACATTCCTAAGGTCAACGTCCAAGTTAAAAGACTCAGAGTAGCTGATACGCTGCTGCAAAGCCTCCTCTCCCCCGGAGGTTTCCGGAGCTGCTGGGCTGTATTTGAAGGTGGCAGTGGGAGGTACCACCTCTCTCCCAGGTCTCCCACCTCCCTGCTGCTCCTCTTGCTTCCCCTGCCCTCCCCGCTGCCTCCCACAGAGGTGACGTTGGGGAAAGATGGTCAAAAAGTGCCTGCGTTGACATGCCCCAGCAGGTCCAGCCTGCACACCAGATAGGCCAGCAGGGTCCCCCCCAGCTCGGCCAGCCTGCGTCTGGCCCTGAGAGGATCATAGAATCATGGAGTGGTTTGAGTTGGAAGGGACCTTGAAAATCATCCAGTTCCACCCCCCTGCCCTGGGCAGGGACACCTCCCACCAGACCAGGTTGCTCCAAGCCCCGTCCAGCCTGGCCTTGAACCCCTCCAGGGATGGGGCAGCCACAGCTTCTCTGGGCAACCTGGGCCAGGGGCTCAGCACCCTCTGGGACAGAACCCTCACAGCACCCAGCTGGGGACCGGAGGAAGAGGTGAGGATGCTCGCCGGGCGCCTGTCCCTCCCTGCTGCTCGGGGTTTCAGCAGTAGGTGGCAGTTGTCCTGCCATCATCACAGACCCAGGTCACTTTGGGCAGCCAAGCCACCTGCCGTTTTTGAACTGATTTCAGCACAAGCCAAAACCCCACTCTTTTTCCATGACTGGCTTACAAAAGTAAGGCTTGCCTACAGAAACCCGGAGTCCTGTGGGCTACTGAGCCCTGCACAGCGCTGGCCCTTAGAGCTGTTCTACAGCGAGAGCAGCTAGCCCCACTACGGCAGGGTGCTGGCCAGGGAGGCTTCTGCATCACATACCGCCGCCGGGAGAATTGCAGGCACAAAATATGGGGGCTAGAGAAAGGGGGGGGAAGAGTCTGGTTGTCATTTCGCCCCTAGATGCTTCCACTCAGTAGCATTTCAGCAAGCAGCAGCTACGAAGCGTAAGGCAGAGGCGGTACCAGCTCCCGGTGTGCCGCTGGAGGCTCGGTAAAGCTGGTTCCTTCTTCCAACGCTTCTCAGGAGACATTTTTATCGCAATGGTGTCATGTAATCTTATATAGACCCTATGCTGGTCAAGAAAAAGTTAACCAAGAATTACGGACTCTTGGGTGAACCTATGTCTGCTTTAAATGTCAAGCCTGAAGGGCAGAGAGACCGCAGCTCACCTGGGGTTATTTATTGCCTTCCCAAGGTCTTAATAACAGGCAGGCTGAATGGAGAAGGCCACAAACGTGGGGTCACCGGCCTTACCAGCAGTTTGGCCAATGGGACCAGACATCAAGTGAGGAAGCCATGGTCCCCTGAGTGCATGGCCGGGCTCAGGACCTCCTGCATCATCATCATCATCATCCCCATCCTCATCATCATCCCCATCACCTGAAGGTCAGCCCTCACCCAGACAGCTCATAGCCTCGGCCCAGGCGAGGTGGGAGAGCGGAGCACGGGGAACCAGCTGAGGATGAGGAGGCAAAGAAGGGGCTCCGCAGGAGAACCGCTCTTTCCAGAGAAGGTTACGTCTGCCTTTATCCGGCCTTTCTGCGTCGCATCACGCAGGAGAGGTGCGGGCTGGGCGTTTGAGGAAGCTGCTTTTAGCTGAATGGGATAAAAGGGAACACAAAATGTTCTGGGTTTTAGTACCAGAAGCAGACAAGGAGCGAAAGAGGAAATGCTTGTTTCTGTTGTGAAGGATCCTACAAATTTAAATCCCCCTGTAAGTTAGTGTTTAGTATTAATTGTGGTTTTGCACAGAAGAGTGTAAATTGCATAGTGCTGCTTGTTTCCACCGCTCTCTTTAAAGCTCTTGTGGTTAAATAAGTAGAACCAATATTTTCTTAATGGTCACGGAGTATTCTGGTAGTACTCTTCATCGATAGGTACATCAGATACTCTCAAACCACTCAGATTATATTATTATAAGCTTTATGCATACGCAGGAAAACCTGTTACCTGGTCCGCCCTTTAGAGGCAGTGAGATGGCCCTGGCATGGCCCCTTTCCGTGTGCAATTTGAAGCCAGGAGGACCCATTAGATCATCCAGGTCGGTCTACTACGCACCCCACGCTACTGAATCTCACTAGGTAGGTCCCTATGAAGCTCACCGTGTTCAGCCAGGCAGAAACATGTTGGTCGTGTGCGCAGCAGGCAGAGGCCGAGCATCCATCGCTGCTCCTCTGACGTTGGGGACAGCAGTGGAGAGTTCTTGAATCCGATGCCAAATCTTGCCTGCAAACACCAAACAAACCCACTTCTGGAAAATGACTGCTGTGCGCCTTTTTTCTTTTGAGGCACTTTAATTACGTGACTGGCTTCGTGGTCTCTTGGTCTCTAGCAAGAAAAAAACCCGTTGTGTTTCATCTGGTTGGAAAATTCAGGTCTTAATTTTTTGTTTTGTGATTATGCAGGAAAATTCCAACATCAGCTTTTGAACTTCAAGACCTCAAAATAAAATTTAAGAGCTTACAAGGCAAGTTCTTCCCTCCGTTACTGGTAATCGCCTTTCGTGATGCAAGCGAAGCAAGCTATTGCACCATCCTTCTGCCTAAAGACCATCTCCACGGGCATGGCAGAAGCTTTTTTGGAGGGATGCTGTGGTTTTATTTTTATTAAATATTACAGGACTACCAGTGGTATGGCAGGGATCTGCCGGGGGAGATGCTCCATGGCTGGAAGTGTTCTCTGGGTAGGTCTGGAACAGCAGACAAAACCCTTTTTTCTTCCAAAAGAGCCGATTCTGGTTTACTCTAACACACAGTGGGAAAGACGGGAGGTTTTCCTGGGAAGCAGCAATGGGATGTTCTCACGTACTTCGGGATGCGAATCCCAGGGTGTAATAAATACTCAAGCTGACAGACAGCAACCAACCGCTGCGAGATGTGAAAGGGTTGCTTCGCTCAGGAGGCTTTTGGTTTTGGTTTGAAATGACTCATAAACGTGAGTTTCGGAGATTATTGGGCTATCTGCAGTGACACCCTGTGGCGATGAAGCAGAAATTTGTCTCTCGCCTCGTTATCTCAAAAAACCTGAGCAGTTCTGTGACTGCCCTGCTGCCTGCAGTCATCAGCAGGAGGAAATACGCAGCTGAAAGGTAGTTTTTCCCTGCTAAAGAGTAGCATTCCTTATAGGATAGGAGAGGACAAGCCTGTTGCTGTTGCTGGTATGATTTAGCCGTTATTACTCATACAGTTAATATTTCTAAAAAGTGATTTCATACACATACTGCCTAGCTTTAGCAGAAAATAAATAAATGTGAGGTTAAAAATATAAATTGCATACGAATGTATAGTATTTTAGTTTAAAATGCAAAGAGAAACCATATATACTTCCAAGAGGAATGCATTATCTGTAAAAATAGGCCTAGTAACTTGTTAAAAACTGTATCATTATAGAATAATGGAATAGTTTGGGTTGGAGGGGACCTTTAAGGGCCATCTAGTCCACCCCCATGCCCTGGGCAGGGACACCTCCCACCAGACCAGGTTGCTCCAAGCCCCGTCCAGCCTGGCCTTGAACCCCTCCAGGGATGGGGCAGCCACAGCTTCTCTGGGCAACCTGGGCCAGGGGCTCACCACCCTCACAGTGAACAATTTCTTCCTAATCTCTCATCTAAATCTCCCCTCTTCCAGTTTAAAACTGTTACCCCTCGTCCTACGGCTCCCCTCCCTGCTCCAGAGTCCCTCCCCAGCTTTCCTGGAGCTCCTTTAGGGACTGGAAGGGGATTTAAGGTCTCCCCGGAGCCTTCTCTTCTCCAGGCTGAACACCCCTAAATTTTTATTTTGAGTTATTTGTATGGGTTTTCTTCTGATGTGAAGCAAAGTACCAAAAGCGCGGATTCTGTTCTCAAGGACAGTTAGTTTCCATGAGACTTAGATACATCAGTGTTGACTTGCCTTCTTTTCATTTAACAAAACCAGATTTAAGAAACGCACCCGGGGAGGCTGTTGTGGGAAGAGGGCAGGCTGACTGCATTCAGCGTAAGGATTTGCTTAGCCAGAAGGGAGCAACCGACCTGGGATAAACCAGGCAGCATGAATTGCCTCCCCGCTTTCAGCCTGGGTCTCTATTTTCTTCATCCTTCCATTGCTTAGCATCAAATGCATTGTAAACAAATTAAAAAATTGTGTTTTTTTTAGTTTTGCTAGAAAAGCAAGATCAAAAGCTGAGCAATCTGATCTAGTTGAAGATGTCCCTGCTGACTGCAGGGGGGTTGGACTAGACGGCCTTTAAAGGTCCCTTCCAACCCAACACATTCTATGATTCTATGAAAAGCAAACAGTAAAAATCATTAGGTGTCTCATACATTTCATCATTGATGTATGCAAGGTTTGTGGTTCTGGTGGCTTTTCAAATCAGCAAAATACTAAGGTCAGGCTTTTTAGTAGCCTTTCGGACGGGCAAATATGTGTATCATCAGGTGAAAACACAGATGTGTGCTCCCCAGCCTGGCTTGGAAACAGCAGCCATACCTTGGTGTGAAGGCCTTCCCCTGGGAAGCGATGAACTGTTCCCATCAGTTCGTGTATTCAAAACTGTGTAACGCTTTCACGCAAGTGTTTTCTCCCAGCCTTTCACCACTGGTCTCTGTGAAGGTTTCCATATTTAACATACTGATTTCCTTCCCCTTCTGGAAAAAACACAGTGTCTCCCCCACACTTCAGACGTTTGTCGGACAGTATGTCTTCTCCAAATTGTTTTTTCAAAAGATATGTGTTAGGAGGAAAACACATCAGGCCGTATCCAGCAGCCCAAGAGAGGTAAGCTTGCTGTGGCTGCATGTCCCCAGGTCCAACCAGCATGAGGCGGATGTGTTCCCAGTAGGCACACGCACACAGAGCCCAGCTGCTGGCACCCAGATCCGCACTTGCTGCAGGTGCTGGCACCGCAGGCCACCGTGACCCCGGGTGCTATTCCCACTGCCGGCCCATAAATCAGGTCACTCCAGTCGCTGTGCCATAGAGATACAAGTGCTCTGACCCGGGGTCTTACTGGTGGTGGCGCTCAGTCCCCCATGTACACGGGGCAGGGCAGAGCCCCCGCTCAGGAACAGGTACGGCAGAATTCGGGAAGAAGTCAGGACGGACTGCGCTGGTCAGGCCAGGGCATGGCCAGACGAGTGAATTGACCAGCAAATTACTCACACTTATTTATCCCCTTACACCTCTGTTTTCCCCACAGTTGTTCCTCCCCAAATCACATAAATCCATCCCTTTCCCTGCCGTTGGTTCCTTCCCTAAACATCCCATACTAAATCCCATGCAATCCCCAAATGCTCTTCCCCTGCAACCCACCCCCGGGTATTACTGAAGCTTCCCCTCCTGCCCTTGCCTTTCCGTGCTCCTGTGGGAGTGCAGACGAGCTTTTATCACATAACCCAACAAGAAAAAGATAGTCCCACTGCCCCTTTACCAGTGGAGCCTGTTGCAAAACTGACTTATGCTTTCTGCCAGGTTTTTAGCGTAAGTCACCTGTTCCTTCCTCATTTAGCTTCACCCAAACTAAGGCAGCTGCCTCCTTCCCATTACGTTGTCCAATCCCTCCTTTCATTTTGCTTCCACTCCTCTGCCGTAATCTTCCAATTTTCTGAGATTTATCCAGCCAAAAACCTACAGCAATGATTAACTGGCAATCGTGCCTCTATACTACGGCCTTCAGCTATTTCAGAGCATCACCCTACAGACAACCGTTTAAGCTGTCCTGTTTTCCTCATGTCTTTCCTAAATGCTTACTCTATTACAATCCCCCAGTGCCGAATTCAGCCTTTCGACTAGATGACATTTTCCCAGTTACCATGAGCTTATCTCAGCAGCTTTACTCAGACCTCCTTGCCAAACCCAGTGAGGGTTCAAGAACCTTCTCCCTTCTCCAACAGGCTCCATCTCTACCCACGAGTCCCATCGACTGGTACACCAGCCCTCAGCTAGAAGTACCCAGAAGCTCTCCTGGCACTGTGAAGGAATTTACTGCCTTGGAATAAAATGCAGCTCATGTCCCAAGGAGAAGAGGACTGGTAGGAGTATTACCTCTTTCCCTAATCCCTACCTCTTCCTAAGTGACCAGTTGCTCATTGTAGCTTAGCTTTGATATTATTTTGCTCTATTTTAAAGACAATTGGAAACAATGTAGAATCATTTTTCCTCTAAAAGACCAAGAAGGATCAAGACCTAGAACCTATTTAATCTAGGGGAAGAGCAAACTCCTTTTCACAGCAAAATAACTAAGAGTTCAAGGAACATTCCTATTCCAAATTACTTTGAAGCAGATTAACAGACGTCCCATCAGTCATTTACAACATATAACTGTGCAGCTGCTTGTTGTAATTCACAACCTACATGAAGAAACCTACGTATAGGTTTTTGTAAATGTTATTTTTAGGTATGTTTAACAGGGGCCTATTTAGTTTCCCAACAGAAGCGTGGGGTAATAAATGTGCCTAGAACTGAAGTTTCAACTAGCTAAAATAGACTAACCCTCCCTCACAAAGCACTTCGACAAGAGACACACAAGATTCCTCCTATTCGACAGGCAGTCATCAGAAAACTCATCTACAATGTTTAAAATTACCTTAACTTTTGAACCTGCATTTCTCCATGTCTCAATCGCTATTCGTATTACCTGGTTATATGGTATACAATGCCTTTTTTTTTTTTTCAATTTTTTTTTTTTTTTCACCTTCTTTTACACTTCAGGTGGTAAGACAGATGGGGAAGGAAAGGGAAAGTAGTATTCTGAGAAAAAAGGGACATAATTAAAGTTCAAATTAATTTGCAAAAGCTGTCCGATCCTAAACAATAATACACATAGACAAGCATGATACAATTTAGGAAACAGTATTTAATTTAAGTTAAAAAACCCCCAAATGCCTCTGGAAGTAAACATCAATTTGCTAACATTGTTTATACTACGCAATTTAAAGAGTTTTAGGTCTTGTTTTGCAGCACCCTATAGTCATTTAGCATTCTGTCTTCCTCTGATCTTAAGAAGACTGCCACAATCTGAAACATCAACAAAAATGTTTCACAATTTTGTAAAAGCCTGTTGCACAAAATTGAGAGTCGAGGTATAAATTTACTATTTGTTAACATATTTTAGCTAAAGTCTTGTAATTAACTCAAACTGATATTAAAGTTAAGAAGGGAAATTTCTCCAGTACCACAAATCCATGTTTCCACACAAATTAAAGGTAGTACGCACACAGCACAAAGCAAACCTGCTCTTATTTACGGCCAGAAAGAGGAAAGCAGACTATTCATAACGTAGACTTCCTTTTGCACCAATTCTTCCACCTCTAAATATGCCCCAACAGCTCCCCCCTTAGGGAGCTGCAGACAAAGACATTTTGGAAGACTGGTCCTTTTAGTCACGCAGCTTTAAAGGTCAGAATACAAAATCTTTTTCGAAACAGGTACCGAGTTGATATAATTGCTTTAGCTAATACTCCACATGAAAAGTTATAAAATGATCAGGAAAAAATTGACCGTATTCTCAATGTGCTTCCTAATTGTCTGTAAAAAATGCAATGGCTGTTTTCCACAGTTTATGCCCTAAGTTATAAAACCAGTTTAAGTTAGTTTATAACCTAAACCTTAAGAACTGGAGTTAAGAAGGAATGTACGACAACACTATTACCATCATTAGTAAACATATCGCGTTCTGAATCTTCTTCCTGTGGGCAGAAGTGAAATATAGCACCAAATAGATCTGATAAGTGATCTTCAGCCTCCTCCGCCTAATTTTTTGAGATACTCAGAGCAGTACTTTCAAAATTGCCTGCGCTTCAGCTACTCAAGTCTGCATTTCTAACACAGCCATACTACGTTTTACTTCTAGTAACGGACATATCTAACCAGTCATTATGCCACACACAGCAGTGAACAGTAATTCAAGATTTAAAAGTGGTATTCCGTACTAACATCGCATATAAATTACAGATAAAAACGTGAACTGAAAAATTCCAAGGTGAAATTCTTTTAGCAAGGGAAGTGAAATTCTTTGGTGAGCATAGAGACAATGCACGGAATCTGCTTCTTTGCATTAAAATCCTGGCGAGTTGAGCAGGACTCGTACTCTGCCACTCTGCGGTTTACACGAGTTAAAATCTGCATGAGTTCAAGTTTCCTTGCGTATTCCTTCAGCATCTTACACAGTGACTGAATAAACCAGGAGCCTTCAGCTGAATTCCTCCAGGAGTAATAGCCTGTGGAAAAGAGAGATGTCAAATTGATCAGATGTAGCAGCCTCTGACACAGGACAGGGGAGCAATTAGAGCAACGGTGCATTGTTTCCAAAAGCAAGCAATGTTTTAAAGTACAAACCCAAAACTACTAACCCGGAAAAATTTAGGTTTTATAATCTCCCCGATTTCCAACTCAAAAGATTTTTCCAATCCTCCCATCTTTTCTAATCTAAGAAAAACTTTAAGCACATAGAAAATCAAAAGGCAGGAAAACTATCTTCTGCTGCCACTATTGTCTTAGCCACTAATCATTTACTACTTCTTTACAGAGTACCTGTATACAAAGGAGAGGTGACAGTACAGATGGAGCCGAGATGCAAAATGGATTTCGGTGTCACTATCTTCAGGACTACGTGTGTGAATTAAAGACTGGAACCTACTTCTGCTAACCGATAACGTAAAAGGCATACGAAGGGCTCTGCCACTACTAATTTTCCTTAAGGATGCAATGAAAATAGAGTCAATAAGCAAATAATATGCTGGTATTTATCAGTCACTTCTGTATATGCATCTACAGATATCTGATTGTTTTATTCTCTCACAACTAATAATACCTTCTACTTCCTGCTGTAAATTATTTGCATGACTCAGATTAACTGAATTTATAGCAGATGAAAATTTGAGGGTTTGCTTGTGAGAAAGATGTATATTCAGGGTTTGGTGGCGTTTGTTGGGTTTTTTTTGTAGGAACTGAGAATAGCAACTACCTCAAAAAGAAATCACATCAGGGGAGAAAAATAATCGCAGGAAAAAAAAAAGCTGTATTTCCATGAAAGAGATGAAATTAAGTAGTCACCCACTGACTGGATACAACTGCAAATCGTCATTTACAGTATCAGTACAAGCTGATATATAGATACAATTTCAGGCACAAAAGTTCCTTTGCAAGTCTCACCTGGAGCTGTAGAATATGCATACAGGAAGTCTGCTTCTACAGGTATTTTCTGGCACATTGTTTCCTCTGATCCACTGTCTGCCTCAATACCGGAATCTAATTCTGTCCCTCTACAAGCCTATTTGGTGGAAAGAAGAATGGAAAATAAAATAAAAAATAAAGAAATAAAGGCAGTGATCATGATCAGAATACTGATTTTTTTTTTTTTTTCATTTTAAGACTATCCAGATTAAAACACTGCAAAAATAACAAGAATTTATATGTCACATTTCCATTAGACAGACTCAGAACAAAAGGAACTAGCATTTATTTAAATCAGCTACACAGTTTGGTTTAAGATATATATTTGTTCAAACGTGCATTCAGAAACTCACTAAAATATTGGTTACTGTTCAAAAAGATTTTACTTAATTCATTCAATTAGCGTAATGCAATGTAATAGGGCAGACTGTGCTACTTTTAGACCTGAAGAGAATCTTGCTCTCAAAGTAATTCCATTTAAATCAATTTTAGAAATAATTAACTTTTTTGCACTAATAATTAAAAGGGAAACTATTTTTTTTTTAAGTATCCAGCTGATTTGATGATCGTTGTTCAGCTGCACATCACCTGAATGAAAAAGAGCTTGGGTTTTCCTGCTAAACTTTTGCACCTGTCACCTCTGAAAAGGCTCGTTAGTGCTTTCAATTCAAGAGGGCCATCTGTGCCATAGATTAATCCTTCTTCACCGTGGCTTAGCAACACACAAACAAAGCTGCTTCGCTTGCTGTGATCTTCTTCAGACACTTGAAAGAAAAAAGAGAATTATCTTAACTTCTTGCATTCCCTAAAAGCTTCGAACATTTGATGCTTCCTAGGTGACAGAAGTCTTTGACTTCTAATTCCCGCGTTTAGAAACCTCCAACAAGTTTTCACTTACGAGCAAAAGGAGCCAGCCTACTTTACTTCAGGAAGCTGGACATAGAAAACCCCAAACTAAAGGCCAACCCTCACCATTCTAAGACACGGCCACAGAACTAAGCCAGGAACACCATGAGGAGACAAAGAGAGTGTCCCCACAGCGTCTCCAAGTCTGACCGGTCACCTTGCTCATGCAGTAACGGGCAACAGTCTCATGATCTGGGATCGGACTGATGGGAAGTTCTCAGTTTTGGGAAAGGACGAGGAAGCCTTACCTCTCGTTCTAATCAGAGATGCTTCAACTACTTGGATTACACAGGAACTAAATGCAGCATGAAGGTTGTTACTGCTGCTGGGACCTAAGTACTAGCATTATACCTCTCTCTCTCACTGTTGCCCTGTAGCAAGGTCTAGAAAGATTTTTCAAGCCTCTGAATTTTGTACTTAAATGCATTTAAGCTTGATATAAAGTGTTTGTAGATTTATATTTTTTTCCATCTTGTGGTATGCAAAGAGCATAGAACAGATATTCTCTGATGTCTTTTGTTGCCTGACATTGTAGGGATCGTACTTGAAGACCAAGATGATTCTTTTAAATACACGAAAAGATACAAACATGATTTAAAAGAAAGGATCCAAAAGGAATTCCGAGTGCGAAACTCAAGAAGATGCAAGAGTTTGTAGATAAAAAGTGTAACAGTCCCAAAAGCAGACATCTTCTGTTTAGAGTTTGCCAAAACACTTGATTTCTACTCTGGAAAAACGGAACTATTTAGATTTTTCTCAAGAGATGCACACTCAGGCATTTCTACAATCTATGGACAAGCACCGCATCTAGAGGAGTCAGGAAAGGCTGTTTTTTGGGAATCTCTAGTTAGGCTGTGGTCTGTAGTTTACATTGTTTATTTGGAGGCCTTTTACCACAGGGAAGACAGAGGCCTTTCCACTTTCAGCTACTGTCAACAGACAGGCTGCAACTGTACCAATAAATTAACCATTCCTGGGAGCATGCTCTGGCATAAACATTAACTGGCACTAAAGAACCTACGCCTATGTTAGCAAACACATTAAAAAAAAAGAAAGAAAAAGGAAACAGGATTGCTGCAGGCTAACTGGCTGTTGGGAATAATCCCTGGAACACTCTTCCTCTCGAACTGTGACCTGGAAGAGTCAGGGAGAATGCTAGTAGGCATGAGCCACAGTCATGCCAGAGAACTTTCCAACAGTTATCTAGAACAGACTAGATTCTGTTCCAGAGCTACAGATACCTCCAGGCACCATTTAATTTACTGGCCTCGATGTGGCCAAGTCCAAACAAAGCAGGACTAACACAAGCAGTAGTACAAAGCTCTCACTAGACAGATGGGTGTTTTGTTTCACAAGTCAAACAGAACATGAGTTGTTTCTCTACAACAGTAATTTAGTCCACACGCTTGCAGTTCTGGTCCCTTGATCTGAACACCCCCAGATCAGAACACCTCTTGGGCCACACCACTAAGCACATAGCACAGAACCCCTCTACCCAATTAAGCAGGTTTCTTTCCAACTCACAGAGCTTCAGTGATCCCAGGGTCAGAATATAAATCAGTCTGCATTTAAGTTTCAGCCTTTTTTCCAGCCTTCTTTAGAAGATGAGAAAGGATACGGAGACAACAGTCATGGCACAAAAGATGGAGAGACAGCAAAGATGAATAAACATAGAAACTATGATGTACATGTCATCCTTAGCAATAAACCACCGGCAGGTGTGAAATATCATCTAAAAGAAGCACGGAAGAAGAGATTTGAGGGCAAAAGACGTATTTGGAAACAGTAGTTAATTTAATACACACACCGAACATATTATTACTTACCATTTTTCAATAGTTTAAAAATGTCCCCGCATGAAAGATCATTGTTGATCTTTATTTTATATCCCAACTTCATAAAAACTTCTCTGACACTTGCGGCATCCGCATCTGTACCCGAACGGGGTGACATTCCTACATGTAAGAGAAAAGTGTTATTTTTTTACATGATATAGATGGCATGGTCTGATTGAGCCAAACTCTTTTCTCGCTTATACCTGTATCAGCCTGGAATAGTATTCCATTATTCCAGATCCACTCTAATGGAAGAAACATTGCACTGTTATACATGCACGCCATCTCCTTCTCTCTGTACCTATACTGTAGGCTTAGGTACTCCTTATTTTTCTATCTACCCATCAATATAAAAACATAAAAAAGGATTTCATTTGCAAAAGAAGTCATCACTAAAAGGTAAGACGGACTCGTAGTGCCTATCAATTTTTCTCCCCATCACTGGTATACCCTAACATGTTCCCTCTAAGCATATTTGGAAGAATGTGCTGAAATGAATCACAGCCTTTCAAAACACTTAGTTTTAGATTGCAATCAAAACAGGTCTGCATATTTATTTCTGAAGAATAACACATGCCACTAATTTATCTAAATTAAGGAAAAAACTTAAAAATTTGAAAGTGGTACCAGTGTGTCTGTGGAAGTTCTTATTGTTTATGATTATACATTGCCCCATCTCTGGATAATCCATTCTATAACTGTAGTCCGGCAGAATCCCAGAGTCCATAGACTTGCTAGCAGGTAGGTTCTTTCTGTATAGAAATCAGACAAACTTTAGCTGTTAATTTCTAATCTCTCTTCTCTAGTTTCAAAATAATAATAAAATAAAGTTATTTTAGCAAAACCAATGAAACTGATAAGGTTTGCTACTTGTTCCCTAGAAGCTCCACCAGCAAGTTTGCCAAGTACACCCAGCTGAGTGGTGCGGTTGACATGTCTGAGGGAAGGGATGCCATCCAGACGGACCTGGGCACGCTGGAGAAGTGGGACCATGGGAACCTCATGAGGTCCAACAAGGCCAAGTGCAGGGTCCTGCCCCTGGGTCGGGCCAACCCCTGGTATCAGCACAGGCTGGGGGATGGAGAGCAGCCCTGCTGAGAAGGACTTGGGGGTGCTGGGGGGTGAAAACCTGGACGTGAGCTGGCAATGTGCGCTCACAGCCCAGAGACCCCCCGCAGCCTGGGCTGCATCCCCAGCAGTGTGGGCAGCAGGGCGAGGGGGGGATTCTGCCCCTCTGCTCCGCTCTGGGGAGACCCCCCTGCAGTGCTGCCTCCAGCTCTGGGGCACCAACAGCAGAAGGACACGGAGCTGTTGGAGCGGGGCCAGAGGAGGCCCCGGAGATGCTGGGAGGGCTGGAGCCCCTCTGCTGTGAGGACAGGCTGAGAGAGCTGGGGGTGTTCAGCCTGGAGAAGAGAAGGCTCCGGGGAGACCTTAGAGCCCCTTCCAGTCCCTAAAGGGGCTCCAGGAAAGCTGGGGAGGGACTCTGGATCAGGGACTGGGGCGCTAGGACAAGGGGTAACAATTTTAAACTAAAAGAGGGGAGATTTAGATTAGAAATTCAGAAGAAATTGTTCACTGTGAGGGTGGTGAGCCCCTGGCCCAAGTTGCCCAGAGAAGCTGTGGCTGCCCCATCCCTGGAGGTGTTCAAGGCCAGGCTGGACGGGGCTGTGAGCAACCTGGTCTAGTGGGAGGTGTCCCATCCCATCTTTAAGGTCCCTTCCAACCTAAACCATTCTATGAATCTAAGTTATGTCTGTTAAATCAGCTGATAGATCTGATTTTAGATTAGTGAAGACTGTACTGGTCCAGAGGTTAAAATAAATAAAACTGCTTTGTGTAGTTATGCTCTCAAATGAAACTTTGTTTCAAGTTCGGTAAAATGTGTGTATATACAAATAATTTAATAAAAAAAAAGTAGAGTGTCATTTGTAGTTGTAGTAACCTTCTGTGCAACTTGTAACAAGCTTAAAATTTAAAGAATCAAGGAAGAACTGTGTCTAAAATGGTAACGCCTCATCTTATGAAAGCTAAGTACCTGGAGGCAAGATCAGCTCTGAGATTGTAAATCTATTCTGAATTCTAACCAAAAGCCATATTAGCATTGAATTTTCACAAGTAAACATTCAAAACCTAGAGAATGACCAAGACTTCATATGCAGCTGTAATTTTGCCTTAACAAGCACACCAACTACACCACCCATCATGATTCTGCAATGGCTGTCAATTTTACTCAGTCCATATATGTTGAAGTCAGTATAGATTTTCTCACTTAAGCACATGGGTAAGTGGTTACAAGATTGGGGCCCGCTATCATATTGTATTCTACAAATAAAAAGGTTTGTAATGCTCTTAAATAAAATTTTCATTGAAATACTAAAAAGAATGACTTCAGAAACAAATTAAGTTGCCAGAGGGAGCGTAATCTGATGACAGTGCCACATCAGCTTAACAACTAGCTGTCACTAGGAAGAACAGGCCTGCGTGTCCTCCCTTCCACCCCTGTAAGTTTCCCTCGCGCTTGTGCTTCTGCACATACAACCCTACAGCAGGTCAGCTCAAGCAGCTGAATTGGCTGCTGTGGCTCAGGTGAGCTCTGGAAGCAGTGCAAGGAAAGGTGTGAACATTTAGCCCATGGTGAGACAGAAAAGTCTCTTTTCAAGAGCAGCTAACCACTTGTCTAACTGCACCTCGTGTTTTGCTTTTTAGTTCCTTGTACATACACATTGGCCTGTTCTGTCAGTGACTGTACATTTTCAAAGTCAGTACAACAACTCTAATAGGTGTTTACGATTATTATAGTTTACCATAATTGAAACTTTTCCTTTTAGCATTATTGCTTCTATGTCTCTCACCTTCTGTTACAGCACAAGATTCCTCAAGACTTAAATTGAAGACTTAAACCAAAAGTACCTCACTTACCCTTTGGAACCAGGAACAGATTTTGCATCCGTCAGATCGTCCCCCGAACGTGGTCCATCTCCTATGTCTGACATTATGGCTCTCAATTATCAGCTTGAAAACATAAGAAAATAGAAACAGATGACAGTTAATTTTCATATGAAATAATACCTTTGGATTGCTTAATTTCTGTTAGGTTTCCTTAAAGCCTTACACAATGAGAGCACAATTTTTTTAGAATTATAGAGAAAACAGGAATGTTAAAAGGGGATTTTCACACTGACTAACTTTAGCCTAGAAGCATTAGTATTGGTAGGCAAAAATTAGCATTTGTGTAATCCCTATATATCTTATATTTGAAAGAAGAACATGAAATATTTTTCTAAATTATTGCGTTTTAAAACAACTCTGGGAAAAATAGTCTGCAGACCCCTGTGACCAAATAATTGAAAATGCCTACAAAAAGCAGGATAAGAGATAAACAAATTGAAAACAATCTTTAAAATATTTTCATGTCCCTACATGCATTCGTAGCATTTTAGTATTATGAACATTGTGTCATATATGGATCCTTCCATCTCCACATGACAGAAACTGAAATCCAAAACCAAGCTACACAAGTTATCACACATGTGCAAAGACTAACATAGAAGTTGGATTTTGGGTCATACTATTTTGAGAAATAATAATTTCTCTGCATTCCATTTCAAATGAAACGTCACTGCATCCAGTCCTAATTGGTGTATTTGAAGGCAATATAAATAACATAAAACCACAACGACGTAACTTTAAACAGTTGATGAAATGAACTCTATGCTGTGGGCTGCTATTTACTTTTGATCAGAACACAGGACAAGAAATGATGATTTTTACCAAGCCAGAAATCAATTTAAAAGCAATAAACCTCCCTCCCAATTATTCTGTGTGTACTCATGGAACACATTACCACAAGTTACCTTTAACTAAGGATTCAGAAAAGAATTAAGCATCATAAAGTTAAATCGCCAGATAGGGCAAAGTAATAAATGCTCAGAAGTTAAGTAAGTGCTTAGACCTCAAGAAACAAACAACGCACTACAAGGCAAGAATTTTAAAGAAACTTACTTAGCAGATTTACTTATGGTAAACAGGGATGTATAAACAATCAGACCAAGTAGCAAGATTTACTGGTCAGATGCGATGAAGATTCTTATTTGAGGCTTAGTTCTTTGGTGGCAAACTGCATCTGCCATCTTACATCATCATACTATTATTATATTAGGTCTCTTCATATCTATTCATATCTATAAATTTCCTGAAAACCAAAGTACCAAATAAGCTTGATATTTTAGAAATAAAATTTCTAAAATACATTATTGCTTTATATTTTAGAAATTAACTTTAAAGACAGTATCATGGGGCAAGAACTAATATATGATGCTGAACTTGCCTGCCTAGCACCATGATCTGGATTTATTCATCCTAACTTCAAAGTCTAATGCCTTAAAAGTTCCCTATGTGAAAAAAGACAAACAATCCCCAAGGGTAATTCAAGTACCTAAGACCTGTGGCACAACAGTGATCCAACCCTATGTGCATTATCATTGGGCAGGGAGCATTAGCACCACCAACAAAGTCTAGTCTAGAGTGACAACTGGTGTGTCCACCCAGCTGTAACTTAAAAGCAGAGCTTCTGATCCCTGTGAAGTGGAAAGAGTGGTTTTCATTGACAAGAACGCTAGAAGTTGCTCCCCTGCTCCAGACAAACCCAGCTTCCATGAGTTTCTACACCTCTTTCAACCCTGTCCCTACCACATCCTTGTGGTAGGGACCTACCACATCCTTGGCTTTGGCTTCCAGCTTTCCTGACTTCTCAGCTTAACACTTTTTTTAATCAAAACTTTCTTTTGTAGGAAAACATCCAACCAGACTGGCCCACAATTCCGTTACAACTCAGGTTGTTCCTCCTTCTGCAGAAGCACAACCCAAACCCTTCACTGTGGCTGGGATTAATAGGAGAAACAGGGAAAAGGTGAACTTTCTTCCTTGTTTGTTCTTTGTCTGCCAACCGTAACGAATAACCACACCATATAAAAAAGCACAGTATCACATCCCAACTCCATTATCAAAATGAGCCAGCAGGTGTACCGAGAGCACTGTAGCCATGTCAGCATGGAATTCAACTTCTGCTAAATACCCAGGTGTTAATCCCAACTGTCTGGCACCGTGAAGATCTGCAGTGCCAGTGCTGCAAGCACCTGAACCAGCTAGTGCAAACTAGTAACTGTGTGCCCACCTGAGCTGTGGTCGCCTCCTGTCTATCATATGAGCCATCCCATCAGGGACTGGTTTTAGTAAACTGGTGGGAATAACACCTGTGAACAGCAGCTGATTAAGTAGGCAAACTGGAGACCTAACAGACTGGGACCGCTGAATACTTCTATAACATGCATGCTGCTAACAATAAGGAAGATCTTCAACATTTAAGTGACCTTAAATTAACGCTTATCTCCTTGACTCTTTTGCAACCTTAAAATTTAAAACTGCTGTCCTTGACACAATGCCAAAGAAACAATGAAATTTGAAGTAGCAGCTAGCAAAACCTACAATTACAATGAACTACAATACTTTGTTTCTGAAAAATGTAAAACACATTTTGAAATACCATATCATAAAAATACTTCTTACTAAAGCCTTTGCAAGCCTAGTTCACGGCCTACAGTTTCAATTGTTTAATGGTTAGAGCTTACTGCATTCTACTGCATCACAACTGGAGCTTGTCTTTACAGAAGCTACAGAGATAGTGAAGAAAAACTGGGTGTAATATGTTAGCCGTTTAAAATACACATGCTTTATCTTCAGAATATAATCTGTAACTCACCTTTAATATCCATCAATTTCTGAGCACCCTAATGCACCAAGTCACCTGCACTTTGTTAAAGAATAAAAAACATCCACAAAGAGATATCTGTTTTGTTGCTAGGCACTCAAATGCATGTTTTCATCGGCAGTATGTTTTCTGCTCTAAAGCACTAGTCAGCATAACAGCAACACTCTCTAGAGGACAGTGCCGATTCTAACAGACTACTACGAATTGCCTCATCTTGGTTTAGGTAATGCAATGATGTCATGTTCTGTCACGCAGAATATACATTTCCCTGCAGAGGATGATCTCATGCTCTCAGGGATGGTGGGGGGGGGGAGGAATCAGGACAATGTATTAAGAATTTAATTAAAATTGTTATTTTGCTCCTTGATATTCTTTTCTCTGAAAGCTTAGGTAAAACAAGCTTTCCACTGTAAGGAAACTTAAAAAATAAGTAGCTGAAATGAGCAACAGCATTTTTCTAATTTAGCAGAATATGTTCTGTCAGTTTTAGGAAGCTCATTATACAATATTTTATCTGAAAAAAACCCCAAAGTTTTTAAAAAACCCTATGAGACAGAGATAGCGAATAAAAAGATGATGCTACGATGATCTTTATAGGTAACAAGTAGCAAAAAATAATATGCTTCAGAAAGGTCCAAAACTACGCTCAGCAAGCTACCAAAAATGACCAAAGTCCCTCTGTATAGCAATAAAAGCAAAAATATATTTTGCCTTACATAAATGCAGTTGTTCCATTGTTTTTCTTTAGATAGCAAAATTATAAATAAAACAATGTTTTTACTTCATTCCAGCCTAGATTTACTTATTCTACCTGGACCTAATGAAAATAAATTCATATCACCATATATCACCACTGCCACAAGAACCATCAGGTTTCTTTTTAAAGTAGTATTTATTTGAGTTGTAAGCCAACAAGGCAAATTAATGACATAGTGATAAAAATAATACCAAAGCTTCTCAGACAGGGAAGGAAGCAAATAACTGAATTGTCTCTAGTTACCAGCTGTATCTCGAAATATGCAAACCACAGGAGACAAGACAACACATGTTCAGTGTATGTCAGCTGCTATAAAGCAACGATTGTAGCAGTATTAAAATGCACATCCAAAACAGAAACCAGTATCGTAAAGCATGTCCTTAAAGATTAGAAAAGGGCACAGTTTTCCACCTCACATGACTGCAAGAGAAAATGTCAAGCATTCAAAGCAGGCATTTTTACATACATAAATACATACATGGAACATTGTGCTACCAATGTAGAGATGCAAGTTAATAATTTTCCATTCTACCATCTATAATGATAACTGATAACTATCTAATTAGTAGTGGAAGGGAAGTATAGAAGCTGACTGTATGAAAAAACTAAAAACATTTGAAACATACCATTACACTTTCTGTGTGGCCTTATACCAGTTAAATACCGCTACTATTAAATACTACTGTCACTACCACTGATGGAAGCATGCCAATACTGTGACAGCCCTTCACATTACTTCTGGTCTAGATGAGATCTTTGCAGAGCACTGACATGGGGCCAGCATTCTGATCTTCCAAAAGCAAACAGACTTTTAGTTAGTCAGCATTAATCTGCAAAATCAGTGAGACCTGAAATTATTCTGAGTAGATGGCACCCTTGGGTATTAATTCACCTATACCTGTTAACCACACCACCACAGATAGCAGCCTTGTCAGGCTCCGTAATGTTACAGGCAAGGTGTGTTATTTTCAAGCCTACCAACTGATAAGAAACAGAATCGTTTTGGTTGGAAGAGACCCTTAAGATCAAGTCCAGCTATTAACCTGACACTGCCCAGTTAACAGTAAACCATGTCCCTCAGCACCACATGTCTTTTAAATGCCTCCAGGGATGGGGACTCCACCACTTCCCTGGGCAGCCTGCTCCAGCGCTTGATAACCCTCTCAGTGAAGAAATTTTTCCTAATATCCAATCTAAACCTTCCCTGGTGCAACCTGAGGCCGTTTCCTCTTGTCCCATCGCCTGTTCCTTGGGAGAAGACACCGACCCCCCCTGGCTACCCCCTCCTGTCAGGGAGCTGTAGAGAGCGAGAAGGTCTCCCCTCAGCCTCCTCTTCTCCAGGCTGAACACCCCCAGCTCCCTCAGCCGCTCCTCACCAGACTTGTGCTCCAGACCCCTCACCAGCTCCGTTGCCCTTCTCTGGACACGCTCCAGCACCTCAGTGTCTTTTTTTTGGGGGGTGAGGGGCCCAAAACCGGCCACAGCCCTCGAGGTGGGGCCTCACCAGTGCCGAGTACAGGGGGACGGTCACTGCCCCACTCCTGGTGGCCACACCATTCCTGATACAGCCCAGGATGCGCCCGCCCCCCCCCCCGCCTTTTGTTTAGACAGCTTCTCCGCAAAAACAGGCCTAAATGAGCAAATTGCCTTGCCCTAACCTTCAGGAAAAGCGAGCCCCCCCGGTCTCCCTCCGGGGAGAGCCCGGCAGCCGCTCTCGTCCCGCCGCGCCCGGGAGGCCAGGCGCTGCCATGGTGGGGGGCGAGCTGCCCCTGACCACGACTCGCTCCGCAGCGGGAAGGCGGTCCGGCTGTGGGGAAGCTCCTGCTTCCCTCAACCGGCTCCCCGACGGACTCTGGCCCGCCCCACCGTTTTGTTCGGCCCGGACGCCCTCCCCCACCCCCACCGCCCACCGCCACCCACCGTCTCCGCCGCCCGCTCGCTCCACTGCCGCCCCGCTCCGACCTGCCTTCCCCGGCTCCCGGCGCGGCCCGCAGCGGAGGAAGGGCCACCGTTCTCCGCGATCGCCTCACGGCCCCTCCGGCTCCTCCCCGCGCGGGGCGGGGGAACCCGCCCGCCGGCCCCTAACGGCACGGCGTTCAAACGCCAACGGCGGCAGCGCGCGGGCTATGGCGGTGAGTCGGTGTCCGCTGCCCTCCCTACACCCCCCTCAGGCTGTTCCCCGCCGTGCCAGGAGGCTCCCGGCCATGAGGGGAAGGCGGTGTGAGGCCGAGCCCCGCGCCGTGGCTGAAAGGGGCCGGAGCGCCATGTCTGAGGGGGGCCCAGGACGCCGTGGCTGAGGAGGCCTAGGGTGCCATGGCGGAGGGGGGGCGGAGTGCCATGTCTGGGGAGGCCTAGGGTGCCATGGCTGAGGGGGCCCAGCGCCATATGTGAGGAGATGTGGGGGGTTTGCTGTGGAGGACCGGGCCCCTCAGTGTGCTCTCTCATACAGGGGGGGACATAAAGAACTGGGCCCTTTGGCTGCCATTCTGCCCCGGTTACCCGCCTCACCATGCGTGTGGGTGACCCATGCGAGGCTGCTGTGGGTTTTTGAGTGCCGAGCCTCTTGTGTTATGTTTGACTTGGTGTAACCCAGCCCTTCTTGGGTTTTTTTTGTCTTCTGTTTTAGTTCCTCCGCGCGCTGAAAAATCTTACCTTTCTGACAATGGTGGTTTATGAATGAAGGTAATTGCCATCTTCAGTAATTTGTGGGGATGATTACTACAATCTTTCAGATTTCAGCAAGATAGGTAAGCGTGGATGTACCGGACTCTGTCAGAGCAAGACCCTCCCCTTACGGTGGGGTTTATCCCTCACCACTGCATGAGGAAAACTGAGAAATCATACAGCCGATTGACAAATGCCTGATGCCCTGCCATCCAGCCTCACAGAACAACACTCTGAAGCTGAGGGCTAGTTTCAGCTTCGTCATCAACTTTTAAGTCAGTTAGTTTCATATTTGTGTATTGACCTTTGGTAGCAGTAGTCAGAGTAAGTTTAACATTAGAAACTAAGTTTTCCAGGTTCTCACAACAGGCAGTAGCCTCTTTTTTTGAGGTCTTATCATGAAGTCTGATATCCTGTATTTTGCACAAAAATCCTCAAAGCTTATTTGTAGAAGCTACTTCTACTTGGAGCGCAAGATGAAAATTTGATGCTCCTTGTTGTTGAGGGAAGACAAGTAGTGTTAGTATGCCACAGTTCAGCTCAACATAAAGATAACTGAGCTAATTTTCGCTAACATTCAGAAGCATAGCACTAGGGAGAAAGTTGTTTAATAAGTTCTTTTAAGGCTGAATCAGTAGCTGGGAGAAAATCTCGTGGATTTATTGGTGTTGAAGAACATGAATTCTGCCATAGAGCTATGTTGCGTGATACACACAGGCCAGGAAACCAATATAATCATGTTATTTTGAGCAGTGGTTGATTTGCATGTCTCAGCTTTGTTTCACAGCAGGTGTGGATAGCGTGTTTTGTCCATAATCATTACAGATTTTTGAGTAGGCTTTTTTTTTAACAAAAACACAGGGACACATATGAAGGAATCATGCATTTGTGTTTGTCTTTCCCCTGTAGCACAAGGGAGAAAATTGCCTTTTCTGAAATGGTGAGTCTGTTTGTTTAAAAAACCTCACCAACCAACAACCACCTAAGGTATAAAAATACAAGATGTCCACTATCCTCATGACTAAAAAAGAAATAGTCTTCCATCAAAGGGGGAGAATAAAACATCAAGTTCTTTAAGTCATCTCCCGGGAGATACATCTTCCCAGGGTCCTCATGTGATCATCCTGCTGAGTCAAAAATACGGTGTTGACAAAATTTCTTTCTAGCAAGTAAAATAAAAATAATTACTCCCCTTACTTCTGGTGGGACAAAAGGGAGGGCAATGAAGTGGGAATTTCCCAGTAAACTCAGAAGGCTAATCTGTAGTTATGCCTCCTCTGCAGGTGTAAATTGTACATGCTCTAAATAGATGTGTTAGGTGTAGTTGATGCAGGAGCTGAACTTACCTTGAGAAGACCCAAGACGTTACGCTGCTGAGAATCCAAGAGTGTTCGGACTGCAAGAACAGTGGTAGATCTCAGTTTTAAGTGAGGGTCATCAGCCTTCTGCCAGGTTCAGGTGTCCTCCCAGCCATGTTTCTGCAAAGATATATCCTCATCTAACTAGGAAGTTTAAAGTGAGGAGAGAATTATGGGAACTGTCCTTTGCTTTTTAATGGTCACCTTGTGGGAATGTGCTGATGTAGGGAATGCCTTTTGCACCCAGTTAATTTACAACAGAGTCAGCAGCATCAAAATGAAAGTGAGATTTGTGCTAGCACTTCTGAGAAACACTGATTGCTGCCTATAATTTCATTTTTCATTCCCAAAGAAGCAGCTAATTGCAAGAAAAGGAAGGGAGTGAAGGAAAGTCACAGGTCAGGAGGCTGGCAAAGTCAGAGAGATAATACGTCTGACCCCTTTAAGAGGAAAAAACATTCCATTATTTAGACTTGACATAGGCACAAACTATCAAAACACAGGCAGGCTTAGCCGTACCATGGGCAGAAATGTAGATGTCCAGGAATCTTTACTGTGGAAAACTTGCGTGGAGATTCAGAGGATTTAAAATCTGGGCTTTGGGGCCCACAAGAATATTTAAATACTTAACAAGATGGGTCCACAAGGTGAGTTTAAAGGTTTGAATACTTCTGAGTATAGTCAGTTTCATTTTTATCTTTCATTGCAACTGGGAGGTTATTTTCAGAACCAAGGCTTGGTAGGTGGTTATACTGGACACAACAAAAAGATGCACCTTCATCTTTTTTTACTTCTTGCCCCTCTTCATCTGTTTCATAGTTTCTTAGCAGTGCTCTTTACCGATTTGCAGGTGTTCAGAGGGGCAATGAATTTTCCCCGAAAAAAAGTTAATTAAACTTATAAATAATTATGTGTATGTTAACGTGTGTTTATGCTTTGCTACATTACTTTTCAGCATTTGGATTACTTTATGTGACTATAAGTTTAAAGGCTGCAAGATACCAAGCATTACTGCATCATGTGCTATTTCTTGAAAAGATTGCTATCTTAAGTTTGCACAAAGGTACATGAGATTTTAAAGCAGATGAAACTATTACTGATGAACAGCAAAGGTCGGCAATGGAGAATGGAGTCCCCATTTTGGATTTCAGTTCTTTTACTTTGAGATACAAAGCTCAGAGGTAGAGTCACTGAAATCTTAATTTTTCTAAGGAACTCAATTGCTGTTATTACCCATACAAATTCATTATCTTATTTGTCTCTCCAACCATAAAGCAGAAGTAATAGTATTTTTTCACTCCTTACTAATGTTGTGTGGCTAATTAACAGAGTTTGCATGTGTTTTGCGGAGGAATGTAATAACATTCTGTAAACAAAAATGAAACTTCATAGGCCGTCCCTCTGTTGTCTTTACCTCTGATAGTATTAATATGAAAATCTTACTTCCAAAACTGTGGAAACAATTAATGTTAAAAAGAGTATCATAGCGAGGTTGGGTGTTGATTTGGAATATCACCTACTTTCCGTTATTAAATAAAATACGTTCAACAAAACTAGAATCAAAAGCAGTGAGGGGTACAAGGTATTTTAAAAGTGAGTGACAACCAGAAATTGATACTGATTTGACAATTTGTAATTGCTGTAGGGCAAATGAAGAGAAAATGGGAAGAAAGAGTGAAGAAAGTGGAAGAATTGGCATCTCACTATGAAAGAAACCCTCTTCCTCCGGTTTATAGACCAAAACTGTCCAAACCCTTTCTGCCGTCCTCTGTTTGGAAAATATTTTGTCGTCAGGCTGAAGCTTTCAATTATGTAAAAACCTGCAAAGAGGTAAGATATTTGTTAGGTGACTGTTTCTACTCTTTAGGTACTTTCAGGTTTGAACTTAACTTAAAAACGTGGTTGACAGTAAAGTCTTTATCAGTTTGCAAGATGTCGGGGGCTTTTTCTTTTGTTTTTTTTTTTTTCCCCTTCTCTCCAGTCTTTAAACAGCAAGGGGTTTTTTTTGTCCTTGTGGGAACTCATGCTACACTGGTGGTAGCTCTAACAACTATTAGTTCTAACATAAATTGATACCTGGTGTTAACCTCTAACAGGAAAAGTGCTTTTTTTAATGACGTTGTAGTCATACGTTTGTTCCTTCTGAAGATAAGGAAGTTGTCAGGGTTGACAGGAGAGTGGGAAGGCCGTGAGAGTTAGGTGGGAAGAAAGAGGAGGAAAAAACTGAGGGGGGGAAAAAAAAAAAGAGATAAACAGGAGGCAGAGACAAAATAAAAACAATACAACTCTCCAATGGCATCAGAGTACCAAGTTCAGATGATAAGAAGTTATGAGCCAAATAAAGATTGTGCAAAATGTACCCTCTGTTTTCTGTTGAATAATTTTCAAATTGATTGCTGCTTTTAAAGAAAGTACCGGCTTTTTTTCCATGCTCTTTTAGGTGTTTAAGTAATCCTGACAGTCTGTGTTCCAAAATGCACTCTCACTGGTTTGGCAGTAGGGTTGGTTTTTTTTTTTTTCAGATTTCCATTTTTGGATTTAAATATTATAGAGTCTAAAGACTATTTGCTATAAAGCCATATGCTGCCATCATGTACATGAGGCTCGTCCTTTCAGGACATTGTTCCTCTTCCCGTTAGATGCACTTGCCACTGATCAGAAAAAAAAAGACTTTACAGAGAAAACAGAGTTTATATTAATACACAGCAAAGAAAAGCTTCCAATTTTTACTCAGGTAACTGAAATCAGAATGATGTTCTTAATTAAAATCAGATGCTACTGAGCTTGAAAAAGGATAAGTGATCTACTTAAAGTTTTGTAGTGTTTACTAACCTTTGTCCTAAGAAATTAGGAACTTAGAATCATAGACTGAAGTTCTGAAGACTTTAACTGTTTCTTTGAGAAAAAAACCAAAAACTGCAGCGTTTTTATTTTTGAAAGGATGTTCACGTATTTGCCTTGGAAAAGAACAGACAAAGTGGACAGAGGTTTTACCTTGTGACAACATATAAAGAGCTTTGGTTTTATTACATGTGAGTATTTGAAAAGGTACCCTATACGTCACTATAAGATAGTAGTATACCGGATGTACTATTAAGTAGTAATAGCTGTTACTGGATAGCTATCCCCAGGAGCCGCCTGCTGCTCTGACCAGCACAGAGCTGTAATGGGTGGCTTGAGGTTTGATCTTGGCCACGGGGAAAATTTTCATGAGGACAAACCAATCTATTCTATATTGGGTTTCAACTTTCGAGTTGCAGACTGCCATTAGTTCCTGGTAATTAAGGACCTTGTGTGCTGAACTTAAATCAAATAGCAGTAGATTCGCTTTTGCTGTCAGCTTTCCTCGGGGGGATCATACCAACACATGACACAAACATATTTCTATGATTAGGCATATATCCATTTACATGAGCATTAACGTAAACGTCCAGTTACTGATTTATGGTTTTGTATTTGTGTGAGGTAGTTTCAAGTATTGAGAATTTGATTGTGTGCTGAACTTTTTTTCCCAATTTTTTGTTTTACAATAAAACAATTGATTATGAAATAAAAGAAATCCAAGAGTCAATTTTTATATGAAAAGGAAGCTTGATTTTTTTTTCTCAGTTTGAAAATGTTTAGGTTTTTTTTAATTTAGTTGGAAAAAAGTCTATGTAACCCCGTTTTTAGTGCTTAAGACATAGGAGTGATAACTTCCTAAGTTTTTTACTGTAGTTTCCATTATTCCTTAAATTCCTAACAGCGTATCTATTGACAGTATGTATTGTAAGACTTGGGGGTGGGGCATGGGGAGGAGAGTACTTTACAAAAAAAATCTAGGCCAGACAGATACCTTTGTTGATATTTGATGATGAAGTTAGTTCCAGATTTTTCAAAACAGTATAAGGCTGCTACTTTTTTTAATATGGGTGGTTGATTGAAAAATAGAAGAATATTTAGGACTTGGAGGATCTTTGTTTGCAACTGATAAGTATGTGTAACGTTTATCGTGAGAGGTTGTGATTTGGTTTTGTTTTTCCTTAGCAAAGGTTATAAAACAAGTCTTATGCATTGCTATGAAGTCATTCCTGAAAAAGATGCTTGCAAACTTTATTTTGATTTGGAGTTCTACAAACCAGCAAATCCTGCTGCTGATGGCGAGAGTATGGTTGCAAAGTTAATTGAGGTAAAGTGGAGCGAAGTCATGTTGTAGATTAATATGAATTTTGTGTTGATTTAATATGAAACCAAAGTATTTACTACTTTATCTTGACTGTTCTGTAGTAAAATGAGAAAGAATTGTAGACCTAGTGGTTATTTTTAATGAAGTAAAAAGTACTGTTTTAATTAAAGCAAAGTGAAAGGCAAAAATAGAGAATGTGAAAGTGAAAGTAAAAAATAGAGAACAATGGTTGTTGGAATGCTTGTAATCACTCTAAGTTTACTGATATGGTTAAGTTTGGTTTTGCAGATTGTTTTATGTGCTCTGCCACTTTGAAGCTGTAAAACTGAAGGAGTGTTTAGGTATTCTTCAGAGTAGCATCAATAAAAGTTCCATTCGGATATTCCTCAGTTCATTTCCTTTGCCAGCTGGTGCAGTCATATATCAAGGCTTAGATAAATCCCTCTTGATTTTCGGTGTCTTCACGTAGCAGTTCATTATAGTTGAGTTTGATGATGATGTAGCAAACATCAGGTGACTACGCACTTACCAGTTTGTTACCTGAAGTTAAATATCTTTGCTAATTATCAATATTCTAAAATAGTGCAAATGTCCACGTTATTGCAAATTTGTTTGGAAAATGAGCTCCACTGCAAATTCAGTATCTCAGAGATGGAAAATAAGGGAGTTTTTTAGAAGAATATTTTCTGTTCCAATACAATATCTTTGTGAGTGGCCATGTATTTATGAGACTTCTGACACTTACATGTCCCTAGCTAGAAAGGAACAAAAGAAAAATACGATTGAGGTCACGCCCTTGTAAAGAACTCTTCATTGATACAGAATCCGGAGGGGTTTACTCCATTGCGGATCAATTCTGAAATCTAGAGATTCCTCAGGTTAAGAAGAGAAATTTGGATTTGCTGGTGGGGGGGGTATCCGAGATGCTAAAATCTAGAGCTTCCAGACCCTTAGGTTCCAAGTCCAGTCTTAAACATGAGTAATCACAAGCTTAGCTTATGGAAGGTTTTTAGAGCTATTTTAGAGCCAGACATCTTATGTTTTCTGCTTAGTTAGTGTTCATTGGGGCCATACCAATGAATTAGCTAAATCAAACAGTGAATTAGCGTACCGGCCCTTTACATCATGATAGCCTTTGTCTTCCATCCAAGGTAAGCCTGCATTACAAACATTGTCACTGTGGGTGTGAACTGCTTTGTGGTGGAAAAAAACCCAAACAAATAAGGCACTAAATTAGACTTTGACCTGAAAAACTGAAAATCTGCTCAGCTTATCACTGTTAGTATATTCAGTGACTTGCTTATTTCAGGAAATATGGACCGTCAAATTTGCCTAAAATTTTCTATGTTATGAGTTAGTTTGAATTGCAATTCATTGTATGCTCAAAATGACAAAAAAAAACTTGAAAAAAAATGTAGAATCTGCATGTGTCTTAGGTTTTATAGATACTGTTATTAAAAATGCTAGAGAAAATAGCCTAATTAATATTTATAATTTCAGCTTGTCAGCCAAAAATTAAAAGAACTTTATGATGTAAATTGTTCGGCCAAAGATGTCTTGAATTTAGATTCCAGTACTGATGAAAAATTTAGTCGACACTTAATATTTCTACCCCAAAAGACTGTATTTAAGGATAACATTCATGTTGGTAAGTGTGTTCTTTTCTCTTACACCTAGAAATAAAACATGAGGTTTTGACTTGGTACAGTGCCCTCTCACATTTGAGTATTTCCTTTAATGGAGTTATATGTGGAAACAAATATGTATTCCCAGCAGAAATGACTATTTATTTCTATTTTATTAAGCCTCGTTATTTCTCAACTGATCTTCTACTTCCTTTTTCTATAATTAGCATTTGTGTTTGCAAAAATGTAACTCTTTTTGTGCCTGCATGTTTTATTTATGAAACTACTGTCAAGACTGGCTTTTGGCTTGAAAGTTGTTTTACAGTATGACTGTGACTCCTTAATTTTCAGGTTAATGTCAGTCTTGGCAATTGAAGCCAAGATTGTTGGCTCTAAATATAGTTGGTTTGTGCTCAGCTGAGCACAGGGTCAGAAAGGCAGGACAAAGACGGTTTCAAGCAACCTGTGCATAAACATGATTAAGAGAAAGCCGAAAGCAATTTTAATTGTTGATATAAATTGAGATTTCATGGGATATGGCAACTCCAACACAAAGAATTGACAGTTCAGGGTTGTCTTGGCTCCATTTTAAAAATAAGTCTAGTAATACCTCCTCACTTCACGAAGTATTTTGAACATACTTTTAAACTGCTGTTTATGAAGCACTGAGGTGCTAGTGGTGAGCATTAAGAAAAGTTAATGTTGCAGTTCATCATTTCTTCTTCTGGCATATCCTGTATGGTGTGCAGTAAAGCAGGCTTATAGACATACAGTGAACAATGAGGGCACAATAGAATACCAGCCGAGTTTTGTCTGAGCGAAGCAGGAACTGGTAGAAAACAGCTTGCCCAGTGGTGGAATTAAAATCTGTATCAACCTGCAAATGCGGAAGTTTGGGTTATTTAACAGTGCACCTGCAGCCTTGGTTTTGTCATTTCTTAGTATTTGAGTGTTTGACTTTATAACCCTTGTTCCTTATTGTGTTTCAAACAAACAAATAGGGTGAGGGAGAGGAAGCAGAAATGCTGTTAGAGAGTAACACGGTAAAAATCTCATGGGTTATTAGAAGGGATGAAATTTGTTTTCAGGAAGAACTGTGACAGCAGCAGAATTACATGTATTGGAGAGAAAGAAGTTATGTGCTTCATTACTGGGTTTCCACTGGAAGTAGCATAGGAGGAGCTGAGGATGTTGAGTTCATAATTTTGGTCCCACTCAGGTTCCCACTTTTATTCTGCTGTCTGCTTGGTCACAATCTGTCTGACTGTCTTCATGCCCGGTTTTCCTTTTCCTTTCTCACCCTTGCCTCTTTTTGTAGCTCTGCACCTTCCCTCATGGCCTAAGCATCACTTCAAGCCAAAATTCAGATCCTTCCTCCAGCACAAAGAGGTCATAGGATTTCTCAGAACCATTTTTTCAGCTTTTTTTAAACATCAATAAACCTATTTCTCATTCTTAGGAGCAGTGGAATCTGTGTCCCTAAACCTTTGGAGGAGTAGCTGCCATGGCAAGCTAAGCCGATTGGCAAAGTTATAAGCAAACGCTTATAATATTGTCTGCTAGCCCAAGTGTGACACAGAGCAGTTATTTTTTTATGTGACATCGTGGTAACAGCTCCAAACCCCAAAGACTTAAACGGGGTTACTGCAATTTTTAGTTCAAAAGTATGGTCTTTAACTCCTCTGCCAGTATAAAACTCTTCAGTAATACATGGATGATAAATAACGTGGTATGACAGCGATTTTAGCCCGTGATCTTGATAACAAGATTACGTTAGGCAGTTCTTTCAGTAGAAGCTTGAGCTGTTTATTCTAGTCCATTAATTAAGTGTTCTGCGTCTCCACCGTGACGTGAATTTGACATGTTTACTATCAGACTTAAAATATATTTAGAGATTGTGTATTGATCTTCTGCCTTTGCCTTTTCAACAAGATGTTGAAATTGCAGTAAAAATTGATTATTTTTTTATAAATGAGATATATAAATGTCAGTGTTAAATTCATACATGTTACCAATAATATTATAGTCTAGATGTTTCATTAATGCATTTTAGTAACCTGCTTGACAAACCTGGCTTAAAATGTATTAGCTTTGTACTTTGTGCAAAATACTGTGCTGTAGTAAATAACTGAAAATGCAGATGACTTCATACAGTAATTTCACAGAATCTATATGAAAATCTATATATTCTTTGAGGTGACAGATTTTGTCTACTAGTAAACTTGAAAGGGTTAATATATTTTTCAGACACATGCAAGTGTTGTCTTTTTTTTAAATCCATCATTGTGCTCTGTCTAATGAAAATTACTTTAAGATGAGTTAGTGGTATTTATGTGGGATAAACTAGAATATAAACTAAGCATTTCATAAGCATTTTATGTCAGGAGTCATGGACAAAGTGCATGGGCTTAAAATGAAATACAATTAAAAACATTTTGTATATAGTATTTGGAATTAGTTACTAGTTAGAGTTAAACTACAGGGACTGAGTTCATAGCTCATGTAAGAGGGCGCAGGAGATCATGTAGGTCCACAGGAAAGCTGTGGAGATCAATGGTTTTACATAGGGTGGTTTTTTATATAATTTTTTTTTTTTTTTTACATAAAGTTCTACATTTTACATACAAGTTCTAATTTTACATACACAGTTGACAAATCCCAAATGTAAAAATACAGTCAGGGATCAAAAGGGTGAAATGCAGAGTTCAGTTCCCACATCTGACCAGTTAGAAGAAATGGGAAGAGAGAAAACAAAGGCGTGTGTGAATGATCAAGAACTAACACCCAAAATAATCTTTTACTGACACCTTGCTATTCTGACACCAGAGTGATCATTACTTAATTACACGCACAAAAAAAGGAAGTGGTCAAACAGGACTTATACTTCAACTTTTGTGATGGTTGAAATAAACTTCACTTCTGTAATGCGTACATTTTCTCCTTGATGACCTGAGTAACTCCTGTTGTAAACCTAAGAAATTCTGCGTGCGTATTTGAACGCACAGGGTTAAAGCTGTCTACGGCTATGAATCATTTGTGTGTAGTCTCAATAGGACTCAGTACAGGACTCGGTAGTCCTGTAACGAATGAGGAGGATGGTGATATTAATGCTTGATACACCCAGCCGTTCTGCTGATCTGCAGCATAAGAGGACCTATAGTTCATGTTCTTTCAGCTTCCCCATTGAAGCTTCAGCCAACAGCTGCAGAATCCTCCTTGCAAGTATTCCTTCCACTTCACAGTTTTTCTTCCTGTGTTTATTCTCTTCTTTTTCCTTGCAAGTAATTTAGCCATGGGTTTTATTTGCCCGTCTTTGGTTACCATCTAGCAGAGCCTGGAGTACAATTGGAGTTGGATTACAATACTGGGAGTTTGAAAAGTCATTACAAAATACTTGTGTAAAAGTAATTTGTTGTTCGAGTAAGCCCTGGTCAAAATGTTACGTCAGTTAATATACTGTGAAGCTGCAGGTAAACCTTTTTAATTATTCTGAAAGTGAAATTAGGGAAAGCAGGAGTGAGAGGGACAATCACGAGCTCTTCAAAATCCTAAATCTGAGGTTGTTAAGGCCATTGCATGCTGTTATTAACTACTGCAAAAATATTCACTTAAATGATTAAAAACTACCTATGATTGCATAAAAAAGTTGTGTAATAGCAAAGCTGTATGAATGCTTTATTCGTGTATTGAAGAGTTTCACTAAGTGGTACTTGAAATATTAAATCAAACTATGTTTTATAAAGGACCTTGAATACTTGACTTGTTTGATATGACTGTCATTAACAAAATGGTCCTACATTAAGCATTTGATTAAGTCTTACTATTAGCAGCCTAGTTCATACGCAGAAAAGCTCCTGCTAAGCCAGCATCGAGACCCAAGCCAAACTTGTTCAGTAAGTTTCCGACATTCTAGTGGAAAATTCAGGTTCACAGAAATTTCAGTGCAAAAGTCTTCCTCATTTTAATCATTGTCAAGATCATTCGTGCTCCAAGCGTGGGAGCAGCTTGAGATCTTGTCTGTCGGAGGCTTCAGTAACGGCAGCGCTACAGGTGTGATGGGTAGGAGGAATTCTTTTGGAAGATACAAAAGACGTTTATTTCAGTTTTGCACTTTTATCTGGGACTTTGAATTTAGTTCAGGAAATTGCAGTGACAGCCTGTGCATTTTGGTTTGGGTTTGTTGTCTTTGTTTCTAAAGAGGTGATTGCCAGCTTGCTTCTCACTTCTCTCTGTTCTCAGTAGTAAAATTGCAAAGGTCAAGACTGTGGCTGTATGATACATTTAATATATGCACAATTGTTTATTTTGTCATGTTTTTTAAAAAAAAGGTTTAGTAAAAATTGTTGCCAGACGTGGGTTTTCTTAGTTACTAACCAGAACCATTTTGTGCACTGGGCTGGTCCAAAAGATTTTTTTTTTTAAAAATCCAGGAAGGGGAAAAAACAACCCTAAACTCCAACCCCTTCCATCTTGGCTGTTTTGAAAAATGTTTGTGCAGGAACTATCAAGTTCTTTCTTGACTCATAAATGATGTTATCTGCTTTTGGGGTGGGTTTTTTCCTTCTTTGTTTTTCAGGTAACTTTGTGAGAACCATTTTGCAGCCTGCCATAAGGTTAATGAAGAGCAAAGCTGCTGTTGTGATTCCAGGAGGAGGAGCAGGATGTGTTTTCCAGTGTTCTGCTGCAGTGGTTGGATTAGATGATCCTCTTACAAACCTCACAGCCATCGAAGATGCTTCCGAAGGCTGGCCAGCCATTGCTCATGAGACAAAGGATCCGGAAACATCACACCAGGGAGAAAATTCAGCATTTTCCTTTCTCATAGTAAATGGTAAAGATGGAGACAAGCAACTTTTTGTGGATCTAGGTAAATACAATAAGTGCTTTTAAATGTCTTTGGGATGCAATAGATGTTAAATGAGATGTTCCTTACTCTTTGATTACAGACAGTAAGAGCAACAGTGTTCTTATTGTTGTCCCTACGGTCAGAATTTAAACCAAATACAGTTAGGTGCTGAAACCACGGTCATAAATGCTGTGCTTTAAAAGAGCCTTAGATTCTTGGTCCATTACTGCATTTAATTATTTAATTATTTTGTTCTGAAGTTTGAAGAAACTCTTGCCACACAACACACTAATTAATCTTGTTCCTAAGGACTTAATGCTCCTATTTGGATTAAAAGAGGATAGCGTATATTGCTTTCTTGTCGTTTATGGAAGAATTATTTATTGCTTTCTTGTGACTCATGGAAGAAGTCTGACAGGCGTGGTGGTCTGTATTGTTCCACATGTGGGAATTGAGCCTTCTTCCCCTGGTTGGAATGGCACTTGTTAGGCTTTAATGACAGAATCGTAGAAATTTGGGGTTGGGCACTTCATGCCTCAGCTGGGCTTAGTTCATTTGTGGTATTAAAATGTTAAAAATCTCCAGGAGCACAGCACGCATGGTCAACTGGAGTTTGAAAGTTCCACCCTTCTCTGTCCTCGTAGCTGGTTTCTCTGCTTTTTGCCCTGTCTCAGTGCAATTAAAATAGCTTAGCATGCTTTCGGACAGAAGCGTGTTACGTACTTGAGGACTTCTTTTTCTTTTTTCTGAGAGTTCTCTGAAGAACCCCCATTCCTTCAAATTCTTGTGGAATTCAGGATCGCTTTTATCGCTGGCCTCTTCAGTATCTCTGACTTGTTGAAACGTAATCCCCAAGTTGGCCCTACAGTAGGCTTCTACGTTACTGACTCAGAAGGATTACTTTGCACCTACTGTTCAAAATTCCTTCAAACGTATTTGCCAATGGAAATTAAAAACAAATTGTTTACCGTGTCACCTTTTAAAAATTTGATATTACTTCCCCTGAAATCAGCCATCCTCAATATTTATGTTACGCGTGTTACCTCAAAACTGGAAAGCTAAAATCAAAATAGCTGGAAATACTGAATTACATCACGAGGCTGCAGGGATAGAAAGTTCTGTGACATTCCTGTTGTATGAGTTCTTTACATTCTTTTTATCTTCATGAAAATTAAATGCAACCCACAAATAAAGCGCCCACCTCAATAAATTCTTAGACAGATTAAGCAATGTTTAAAGATACTTGTTCATTTTTTGTTGTTTGTTTTTGAGATTGGAATTAAATTTTCCTGATACGTGCTTTGGACAAGTGGTGGCTGGTCCACAGGAAACAGGAAGTTTGATGAATATAAAGTCCTTTCTCATTAAAATAATTGTGCAGCCTTTTATGCTCAGTTGTATTTCACAAAATTGGTGCGAAAGCACCAATTTCTTATACGGAAAGGAAACTTTTAGCAATGGTAATGTCAGAATGATTAAAATGCGTATGTAGAGGTGACGAGTGTTTGTGTTAATAACATAAACATAAATACACAATACTAAAATATAAATAAAAATGTACATGTGTACTTTGTTGCGTGTCTTGCATGGGTTGTGAGCCGAAGTCAGAGTTTTTGTCCGTTCCTTAGATCTCTAGCTGGGTCTAAGGAAAACTGTTTAATTTACAAGTACTAAGTATCTTAACTCCTAGCCAGCATTGTTTTGTTAAGAAATACTTGTTTTCCTGTAGGAGTTTATACAAAGAACAGAAATTTCCGGATGTATAAATCATCAAAAGCAGGAAAAAATGTGATTCTGAAGATAGCAGAGGATAATCAGTTTGTCCCTAACTGTGAAGAGAATGTTTCCTTGGAAGAAGCATATTTTCTTTCCTCTTTGATCTGCAACATCAGGTAATTGTTTCATTCTGATAGATTTGAAAATATTTTTAAATATATATTTTAGTGATTTTTCTCCTGCAGCAGGAGAGTAGTTACAAATAACTACTACCGGTGGGCAGTTATTCCGTGAACGTTATTACAGTGTAATTTAGGAGTTTCCAGTAGAATTCCTTCAGTTTGAAGAAAAAATTTCTTGGGACTGTATTTTTATTTTTTTTTTAAACCACCTTCAAATGGTTAAAAATCACAGAACAGGTGGTACGGCTTCTGAGTTGTGCCTCATTTCTCTATACACGCTCAAAATGCTGAAATGTAACCATTATTATAGTCTTCCAGTCAATTAAATATGAAGAGTCTAAATATTTTCTGAAGCATGATTAAAAAAAAAAAAAAAAAAAGATTTTTGTCCATATTTACTTGCATTTCCCATTTGGTGCTTAGGTTGGATACTGGTACGTATAATAATCAAGTTTTCTGTATCTCAACCTCTGATACATCTTACCCTGCACTGACTGTATCTTAAGATGATCCCAATCATTACTGCAGCAGAACGAAGGTTAAAGTGGTACATCCCTCTGTATGATATTACGTATAATGGTTTTATTAAAAAACATATATTTGTTGTGGCTTCAGTTTTTATATTCCGAGATGTTCGTTGTCCTGAGCTGATGCTAATCTTCCCATAGCACAAATCGTGCCGTGTATTTGGATCATAATTGTGGGCTGAGTCTGTCATAAACATGGATGAGAAATTCTGCTGTGTTGAATTTATCTTTCTGCGGTCATCTGGCTTCCAGCTGGTAATAGGGCAACTCTATGAACTCTACGGTTCATGGGAGAGAGAGGAAAAAAAAGAAAAGAAAGCTTTCAATGTGTATATATGCATAAATATTGCATCTAGAGCAAATGCTGCTGTTAGAGTGTGGCCCAGCAGTCTTTAAATGGCTGGGTCCTGGGATTTGTGCCAGGAGCCAGATGGTGCTCTGGAGGAGGGATCCCTGCCCTCTGCTGGTGTAAGTCAGAGGAAACCCGCAAAACGAGAAGAAAAAGTGCTGCAGGGACAGTGGAGGGGTGGCATTAGGATGACAGGGTGGCTAGGTTGGCAGGGGGTCTGGAGGTCCAACCCCTGCTCCAGCAGGGCCACCGGGACTCTGTTCTGTTCTGCCACCCTGGGTTATGTCACAGCACGTTATACCACACCACGTAATACTGTAAGAATCACGCGTTTTCCTTTGGCTTCTCTCTTCTCTTCAGAGTGAGGGACGACACAAAGGTTCTGTCATCTGGCGTTCCAGAGGAGGAGAGAAGAATGTCTGCTTTTTTAAACAGGAAAACTACCGGAAGCTGTAGAGGTACCTCAAGCCTTTGCTTCTCTATAGGCAAAAAAAAAAAAAAATACTCTTAGATTTTGACGTACTGTGACTGACACCCTGGATAACCTCTAGGAGAGGTGGCCTGAATGCCACTTGCCCTCCCCTCCCGCCCCCGTTGCTATCCAATGCGGTTTAAAGATGGACAGGAAATTAACACTGGGTTTAAAATCCTTTTATTTAAGGATTTGTTACAATTCATGTGCATTTTGTGTCTGTGCTCTATATAACATGTAACCATTACCTACCACAGTGACGAAACCAGTAACGGAGCGTATCGGTGGTCTTTGTTGTAACAGATTCCATGGAAGGTTACCAGGATTCACCATATCCAGAAATTGATCATTTTGTTCGCTCTGTGGTTAATAAAGACGGGGTGCAAGGAGGTAAAGACCACTTTGCTATTTACAAATGAGTATTCCACAGCAGTAGTTTTAAAGACGTAACAATTTTTTTTTTTTTTTTCCCCCCAGGGATACGGCGATGGAATTATTTCTCTCTGGAAGAAATACTTGTATATGATATTTCTGGTTACCGTTGGTGTGAAAATATTGGAAGAGCTCACAAAAGTAACAACATAATGTATGCTCTTGAACTATTCACTTTAAAACGGCTTTATTTATTTTCCTGCTCAACCGTTTCTATATGGATAGAATCAGCACCCGTTACAAAATTTCTGCTCTCTTGCTCTGTGTGGATACAGCATCTTTTTAAAAAAAAAAACCAAAACAACCAAACAACAAAAACCACCATTTTTTCACCTCTAAATTTACTTTGTGATAACTGAACTTGTATTTCTAATATTTCTGTGAAGTCATCTTCATGCTATTTAAAATACCTGCCTGAAGATACCAACATACAAGTCAGAGTACGTCAAAGCTTTGCTGCTTCTTCGCTAGGAAGCTGAACAATCAGAAATAAGACAAAGAAAACAGACCACTCTTAAATTCATTTACAGCCCATCTAAAATTGCATTCTTATGTTATTAAAATGACAAAGGTAACTCCTGCCACCACTTTAGTCAAGGTAAGTTTTGCCAGTGACTCTACAAGGGCTCGGACTTCGTATAGTTTGGACACTAGAATTGCAGTATGTCATCAGTAGAAACGTTTTCACTTAAAAATGTAACACTTAAAATAACTGAAAGATAAGGAATGTGTTTTTGAGAAATATATATATTTATTTTATTTTTTTTTAAAAACCCACAGCCATTAGGCTTGATTAACTTGGTGTTTCTTGAGCACAGCTGGAAAAGCTGGGCTGTCTGATCAGTTGACAGGAAATATTGATTTTATCTGGCTTTTATAATGAAATTATCTGTAACAGCAGCAGCAACAAAATCTTATCTTGCAGTTAGGTCCCATATACTAATCTTACTTTAATGACTTTTTCTTCCAAGCTTAATGTAAATAAGTTAACCAAATTTCATTTTTGAACGTTAGTCTCAAATTTTAAAAGAAATTTTTTTTTTTTTAGCTTAAGAAACCTGAATTTTATTGGAAGTATGTAAGAAGCATGTCAGAGCATGAAAGCAATATCCACAGACGGGGACAAACCAACCCTGTCCATTTAGTGTCAGAGTTTCATACTGTATGCATTCACTTCATTTACATACTGTTACTAAAACCTAAATTATTTCATTCTTAGGATTCTGGTGGACCTAAAGAAAGAAGTCTGGTATCAAAAGTGTCATGACCCAGTCTGCAGAGAACAAAACTTCAAATCGCAAAGTATGTATTCTGTGATTTCAAAGCAATTACGCTTAAATACTTTTTGGAATGTTAACTTTACTTAATGCTATATATTTGATTTAGGTTTTCCATTACCACCTCGGCTCTGTCTCCCTTTTCTTTTCAAAGAGGTATGTTTTTTGTCCTGTTGCTATATGCTGACGTTCTTGTGAGCAAAGCTGTCTCTGGAAGTCCCTGCTAACGCAGGCTGTTGAGCTCCACACAGGAGTTAACGCTGGTATAGAAGAGCTCTCTGCTGGGGTGGCAGCTCCATGTTGTCCTTTTTAAGTTCTCCAGCAGCAGATCTAGCATAAAAAAGGTCAGTGCAGATAAAGCCTAAGTTATGGAACAGCCTGACCTCACCTGGGACTGAACACTGTCTTCCGCTGCGGTCTGAGCAGCAGTTCCCAGTGCACAAGCCACAAGAGTGCTGCCAGCGCAGAATGGAAACCCTGCCCAAGTTAAGCTCTGCTGCGTGTGTTTGAGTTCATGTTGGGCCAGCTAACGTAGAAGTGATCCTGGAACACCTGAGTCAGTCACATCTAAGTCAGTGACCCTCAAGTTTGAAGTTCATGTAATGTCGTTTTAGTGTATTAAAGCACCTATGTTTACCCACACGGGTAGAATATTTAAACGGACCTGATACTGCAGCTAGGCTCTAAGGCCTGAACAGAATCATTTTTTCCACTGAGTAAGAGTTGGCATCTTTGCAACTTTTAAATTTACACTTTACACACTACAAAATGGCACATTAAGTGCTACTTAAGCAGATCATCAATAGCTATTAGCGTTATTTCATGGAAAGGGTAATTTAAATGCATTTTCAGATCCTGACAGTATCTTTAAACACACACTAAAATTAGTTTTAACCTTCTGTTATGCTAACAAGCTGCATACAACAGCCTACTTGTAGTTTGCTAGAAAACCAGCAAGTTTTTATTCCTATTAAAATAGGCTTCCATGGGGTAATGTGGCTATAAATTAACCTGCCTTGTTGTCCAGCTCTCTATAGTATCCATTATATGTGACAGTACGAGTTTCAGGCTTTGAGATCAGAGCAGTTAAAGGGCTGAAGACCATTTTTGTATGGAATAAATAGTATTCTTGCTTCTAAAAGGAAGAAGAGCGTACACTGACGGATGAAAGGGGGAAGACAGAAGAAAAACTAGAACCACATGTTAACATGTTAGACTTGTCAGAAAGCTCAGTATCTCTAGAAAAAAACTTGTCTCAAGACTTCCCGTGGTCAGACAGCGAGTGGGACAACACAAGCGACGATGCCTGTTTCCTAGAAGCTACTGACGACGTGGAACTTGCTGAAGCTGCAAGCGATAGTCTGAATTATGCCATGGAAGAAATTCCTGATGAAGTTCTTCTGGAAGCTTTAGGGCAGCAAGACATGTGGACTAAAGGCGGCAGCTGAGCACAGACCTGGCTGGCAAACCAACCACCAGTGATGCAACCTGCTTGAACACAAGGTGCACGATCGCCTGCCTTCTGCGAAAGGCCCCGCCACGCAGGTCAAAAATGCTCTTCCAGAGCTGCAAGACAAAGAACTGAGCAACAAGTATCCTCGCAACTGGATGATCTTCAACAAGCATGAGGAGATCGGGGAAGATTACACAGGCCTGAAGAGTACTGGACTGAAAACTCGGGAATTGCTGCTCCAGGTTTAGCACTTTTAGCACTCACTGCTGTACAGTTTGTTTTGTTAGCTGTATGTCCAAGTTTTACTGATAAGCCAGTAAAATAAATTACTTCCAGAAACGGGAGGAAATTTTTTATTTCAAATACAAATTTAATAAAAATATTTATCTATCAATAGTCAACCACTGTCTACGTGTTCTCTTTTGAAAGTATATATTGCTTTCAAGATCACATTACTTTAATAGCCCAAGATTAAAACCCAACATTGTCAACAGCACAGAAAAGTTTTACTACTTTAAGTGGAATTGCCATTTCATTAATTTCACTGATATTCTGACTATTTGACAACAGAAGGATAAATCTCTGAGTAAGTCACTGACTTCCTTTAAACGCTGAGGCAAAATACAGCAACAATGATTAAACAAGCTTTAAGCGCTGACCATTCTAATAATTGTTCCTAACGAATGTCAAAAAGTCTATTAAAACAACTTAATGTTTCTCTGGTAACTTCCCTCTTTGTGCAGCCAGAGCCTTTTCCAATTTCATGTTAATATTCTGAAAGTGTCCTTCTGCTCCTAGAATTCTCCGCGACTCCACCAGAAGAGCAGGGAGGCTGGAAATTCCATACTGTTAAGGAAATAAAATGACAAGGCAAGACTTTTAACTCTTGGAAAATCTGTATTTGTTTTTCCTCTATCTGAAATGGTGCAAAGTGATTTTTAAGAGTGAAGAAGAGTCTTCTGCAAGGGTAGGATTTCCTTACATCTGGCAGGAATGCAGAAACAGAAAAGAGCACACCAGGTCTGCCCCACGGTGAAAGGGAAGGAAATACAAGGTCACGGAATACCAGTGCTGTTCTTGGCATTAACCACCTTACGGAACAGACATGTAAGTACCAGAGCTTTCACCACCTTTGAACAAGAGCAACAAAAGAAACTGATTACTTGTTTCTTACTGTTAATCTTTCTTCATTTTTTCTATTAAAAAATGTTAGACCTGAGGACAACCGTTACCCTTCTATGTCCTTTCAGTTCCTGGACATAGACAGCAAGGGAGCAGAATCCTCTCTGAAATACTTTCGTTTCAAACATGAGACCCAAAAAATGCGTGAGATACTGCAGTAGTTATGGCAATGATCCTCAAGTTGCTTCCACAAAGACAATTAACAAAATATTGCTATTCAGTGTAAGTTAAACGTTAATAGAAATGCCCACCAGTTCAGGAAATAAAAAAAGGGCTGGGGGAACTGATCCGGAACAGTTCAGAAACGGACAGAAAATATGTACTTACTACCACTTTTTCTTTTGGGTTTTCTTCTCTATAATCCAAACAGTCTTCCTGTAGCTCCTTTAAGTCAGTAAGTAATTTGGTTGCCTGCCACAAGGAAGATTTCCTTTCCTGTAACTCAGCGTATTCTCTTTGCAGTTGTGTCAATTGCGGTTCAGCTCTGAAAAAGATCAAGGCTTTGATGACTGTATCTGCATTTTTATTTCCTGAGGAACTATGAATGTATTTCCCTCTGAAGAAGACTGAAGGGAAAGGTAAGTGCCCGTTGTTCTGCAGCTGCGCACACCTGAGGTGCTTACGCTGCAGTGTACTCGGGATCTGCAAACGAGAGATGCCGCTGCCCGAGGGAACAGGACGGCTCAATCCTTTACATCAGCCCTCCGAAAACTGAACAGCAGCAGCCCTTTTCATTAACGGTGTTCAGCAAAGAAGCTTTCTTAAGATGATTAGAGGGTTAAAACACAACAAAGTGCAAAGACAGCTTTCAATCTGTGAGGGGGTTCAAACCCATAGTGAGGGATGCCTTTATTTATTTTCTTGAGCTAAGTTTGTCCATAGCACTTACTGCAAAGAAAACAAGACTCTCGTGGCCATAGTTCATCTGCCTTTGTGGCGCCAAGCCCTGGGTCCCTACAGAGTTAACTTACAGCGTGTATGTTATACACAGCTTCAATGTAAAGCTTGTCACCAGTAACCAGATGGATTCGGGGAAGTCCAGTGGTTCTTCCAAATAACATAATTTCTGTGTTGTGTATCTAAATGATACTTTAAAGCTAATGCCAAGTTAGAGAAGGGGAACTGCATGGCCACGTGAGATGGAAGCAAACCCCGTACCCAGAGGCATCCCTGCCAAGTTGCAGAGGTGAACGAAATACATTCTCCACTTCAAAAAAGCTCTTTGCAAATTTATGCTTCATCCCCTTTGCAATTCCAGTTGTAACGTTAGGTGTTTTTCTTCTGAATGTATGGTCCGAAATACCATCCCTGTTACCAGTTAGCTAAGAGAACTTGCAAGAATGATTATCTAGGCAACTGAAATATGGAAAGGAAAGCTTACCCTGAGCTTTTGTAAAAACAGTAAAGCAATACAGAAGTAGAGCTTCATCAAAACAAAATGAAAAAACATAAAAGTTAATTTCACCTCTAGGTTACAAAACACCAGACTCCTTAAATTCTTCAGGCTATTATTGTGCCTCATTAGAAACATACCTAATTAGCTCTTCCCTGAGTTGCAACAGTCGCTGCCTTTTCTTTTTGATGTCTGTTATTACCTGAAAAAAATAGTGGGGAAAGTCTTTGAAATGCTTCTCTAACTTCAAAGGCAAACAGCTCAAATTTCATTGGCTTTTTCTCTTTGAGGTTTTATGCTTCTGATTCTGGGTGTGGCAGATGCCGAGATACCAGACCTCACAGACTGCCATAGTTGAAATTCATATTTTAGACATTTTAAAGAACTTTGAAGTGTTAAACTCTCATCTCCATCCAAAATTTCTCTTAAGGAACACTGGATTTACAAGCATAGTAAAGGAGCCTGTGACATTTTGTACTCCAACACAACCAACTCCAGCAGGTTTTTCTTTGTTTATGTTTTAAAAATGCAGACTAAAATGAATGTGTGTTTAGTATGATTGCCATAACTAAGGAACAAAGCATAATTAAGCTTTCTTTAACAAAATATCCAATTTAAAAACAAAACCAAAGCTAATCATAAATTTAAATTTAGCAACTACAAATCTGATTTTAAACAAATGTGTAAGAGGCAAAATAAGGATAAATGCGTGGCTGTGAATGGTAGATGTACTTAAATTTTCATTTTACATGCAGAGTAGCTTACCATATTACCTCAACAAGACTTCAGCACATTAATTGCTACCTCCCAGAATAAGCTTTCTGTTGACTTTACTTGTTAAAAGCTATTTTGTCATCAAAATGTTTGCAGAAGAGGTTAATCCGGGCAGAAAGCCTCTTAAATCTCTCTGCTGCAGGGCATTCACCTCTCTCCTGATGAGAGCACTGTCATGTTTTCCTGTTCTTACACTAGTTCCTTCTCCTGCCGACGCTTCCCTCTTGCATTTCCAGCGAGTTACCACTCGCTCCAGATGAGGAGAGGAACCGCCTTCCTCTGAACAACAATTTTGCCTGTATTTAGGGAACGCAGCTCCCTTGGACTTCTCTCCTTTAAACTAAACAATCCAATTTTATCCTCGCACGTCACCATCTTTGCTGCTCTCCCAGATTTTGTATTCACCTATGTTTCTTGAAGGTTAGTTCTCAGTATTTAATTGGCTCGCCAGAGGCCTCACCAGTGCTCATTAAAAAAAAAAAAAAAAAGAAAAAAAAAAAAAGAGAGTAATTCACATGCATAGACACCTACACATCCTAATGTGCATTCCTTCTTTTTACACCAGTATAGCAGTATATGTACGGAGTTTGCAATCCATCACATTTACTCAGATCTTTCCCAAAAAACCTCTGGTGGTTCCCTATCCTCTGTTTGTGCAGCTGATTCTGTAGTACAGTACACTTTTTTGTGGATGATTTTATTTCTTCTAGTCAACTTCTTGACATTTCAATGCCCGCCTCTGTATGCTGTACGACCTAGTGATATATATGTATTTACCTTCGCATTTTTCTTCTTCATATTCTTTAATTCATGGATTTCCGCTATCTACAGAGGAAAAGAATTACAGATTGACTATGGATCTTGATTTCACCTCCAGCCTCCTAAAAACACAGCTGCATGAATTACTTTGGAATAATACAAAGAGCTGTTTAAAAACACCACCACTGGTTCAAAGGAAGCTTACGGGTGTATCAGTTGTGTATCAATTCTTTCCTCTCTCCTCACGCCAGAAGATGACTGCTGCACAGAATCAGTCATCTTGCACCAGTTAGCACCAGTAATACTCCTTGTACCAATTAGTGCGATACTACCTAGCTTAATTTTTCTATAACTTTATTTAAAATTTATATACCTAATAATAGATATATAATGGACAAAAAATTTGTCCATTCTAATGAATCACTTAGAACTATAGTTTTAGTACTTATCCGTTGTACTTATCACAACTCCTACAAAATTCTGAGTTTATTTTACTCGTCGTAATTAGTGAGAAGAAATCTTAGTTTTCCAAGCAAATGAGCTTTTTACAGTTAGGTTCAAACTGTTAATGAAAAAAGGATGATTTTCCCTGAACTATGTTAGAGGCCTTAGTCAGGCCCCTACACAAGAGTCACTGAGACGCAGTATAAAGATTAAATCATCAACCTTTTAAAACTCTAGCCCATGAGCTTTTAAACAGTTTTATCCTGACAAAAGATTAGAAAATTTAAAGTATTATAAAATAAATGTGTAAAGGACAATGTAAACCTATACGCGTTTTGACTACAGTGTAATATACAGCTCTATAATCGCTACCACAAAATTGATTTTATTTATGGTCTACTTACAAGATCGGTGATTTGGTCCTTGAAAGCCAAACAGAAGCCATTGATGGCTTTTCTGCAAACGTTTGATTCTGTCCTCTCTCTGGAGGAGTCAGAGGAACAAAACACAACCCATTGGGTTTAGTAAAGGAGAAATTTAATCCAAAAACATTCCTTTTAGTAATGAATAAACCGCAACGTTAAGCAGCTAATAGCAAAGGCAACTGCAGGTCTTTCATGTACTAGCAATAGCTTAATTTCAACATTGAAAAACATCAGCTGAGATGTGCTGTTCTTATGTTTGGAAAAATATCAAATTCCTGGAGACCACCTCAAGATCACAGAATGCTAATAATCATTAAAATAACATCAGAATGTAACCATGCAATAGTGCATTCCCTAAACGACAGCCCATTAGCAAAAACGCAGCTAATTTGTTCGTAAAACTTTGGGTATTCAGCCACAAGAAAGCAGAATGTTTACCTGCAATTTGCTGCAATCTTCTCAAATTCAGCCAGAACAACATCCAGCTCTGTAATATCTCTAGGAGATCTCTTCAGCTCCTTGGGACACCAAACCTGAACAGAACATGGGCTATCCACTGAAACAACAGAATAAAGACAAGCACTGTACAATTCAGGTACGTGTTCTAAAATAACAGAAAAGTTTTTGTGCTCACCATTAAAATAACCATCTTAAAGTCATGAATGTTTTAATATGAAACTTGAGAAGAGGGAAATATTAATTATTTCATCTGTCTTTGATGATGGAACTATGCTAGACTTATCTGGGAACACTTTAGAATTCTATAAATTATATACAACTTACTCTCCATCATTTCAAACAAGTCCAGGAGCATGTTCTTACACTAACTGATAAACTCTACAGTGTACTGTAGATACAGCTCTTTGTGCTGTAAAAATCATTAGCCTGAGTTTGGGCAACCTCCGTGACTCAAAGAATCATGAGTTGTTATACCATATTTGTATATGTTTTGTATTTATACCATATATGCTTCAAAAAAAAAGCTATATACAAATACATTTCTTTAAACTTTGCAATAGTATTAATAGCTAATTCCACAAAACCTTAAGGCATGGTTCTTCACGCACTCCCGAATGTAAATCCAGCACTTGAATGTCACGGGGTACAGTTCAAAGGAAGTCGGATGACACCAGAGAAACAGTTTCTCTACACCGAAAAACGCCACTGCCTTGAAGAAGGCGCCTGTCTCAGAGGTCTTTATACAAAGGGCTGTGCCTACGCTCTAAGTCAGGGCACCCCAAGCTCTGCCCCACAGCCCGGAGCCCCAGGCTCCCGAGCCAAGGGACGTAACTCAAGTGTCTCAGGGCTCCGTAGCCACAGACCCAAGGGGACCCAGCTTCCCTCCAGCGGGACCCGGGCTGGGTGCCAGGGATAACGCACGCTTTACCCCTTTTCAAGGGAGCAATAGGCAAGTCCAGGGACGCAAACCGTGGGGATCAGAGCTGCGTAAGGATAAAAGCTCCTCAATTTAACCATTGATAATGAGTGTCTAGACCAAAACTAGAGCATCCCATTTCTAGCAGCAGTATGCTGCTACACGTCAGAAATGAAAACCATTCAGTTATGGAAAAGCACTCATCTTGAATGAGGAAAAACCATATGGAGCTTTGAAAAGTCTACTTTACCAGAAGGATCTGATGTGCTCTTCTCTGAAGGCCGCCTCTTCTTTTTTGCCTGGAATTGAGTAGCATTCAGAGTGTTCTACGATATAAAAAGCAGATTAACATCAAAAAACCCCCTAGGTTTACGCATTTAAAATTCTGAGAGATGGCAATTAGGCAGAACACATGGAAGGATTTCAGCTTTTCATGACTGAAACATCAGTCACACTCACTGAGGGCAGTTTTGCCAGAATCACAGCACAATGATCACACTGCTGGACTGAATTTTGCAAAAGGATTTTCAACAATTCCAATGACTTTCAGTATGTAAAACACTTTGATGCAAACTACCACGTAGCTTCTTTTATCACAGGCCTACTTTCCCAAGTCTGCAGATAACTCTTCCTCTGTACACCTGGAAGCTAAGTGGCCAAAAGCATTTTACATTAATTGCGGTCTAAGTGCGGAAAAACACTCATTCAAAACCAAGTGGGTTTTGTCTATTTCTAATATATATTCAAGATTAATTTTATCCATGAAAAATTAAATTCTCTCATTTCAATATTGAACAAGTACGAGAGATTTATATTCCACTTAGTATGCCATTCTTTAGGAACATATATTCCAGATAGAAAGAAGATACAGAACATATTCCCAAATGAGCCAGAGAATGGGCTAGAGGACACAGGAACACCTGGCTGTTACATTCCCCATCGACCTGAGACCGTAGCTTTAAGCATCTCACCTGGCCATCTCGCAGAAATACTCTGAGGATTATTAATTTGGGACACAATTAAGTACTAACGAAGTACTAAGAAAAAACTCCTCTCTAATGCAGGCATGGCATGAAGTAATTAAAATTAAATTGGGTGATATGCAACTTTCTCTGTACCTCATTCTCCTTAAGGGGTGCGTCTTCAGGATCAGCTGTGCTGAATTTCTGAACAACACTACCAGATGTTTTCGAGCGATGCAATTGTTTACTAGGAAAAGAAAAATATCCGCATGTAAATCCACTACACACTGAGAAAGAACAATCTTCAACCATCTAAACAAAATCATCTTAGGTTTTGGGGAACGTTTTGTATTGCTATGTCACTCATTTTGTGTCTCTTAAATCAACTACTAAAAGGTTGCAAATGGCATCTAAAGGGAAACAGAAACTTCATCCCTCAAGAGCAACCCTTGCAACAATTAGAAATCCGTTACTACCTGAGCACTGGGATAGCCATGGTCTTTTGAGGAGAAACTTAAAAACAGAAACAAAATTATTACTGAGGATATTTTATCAGGAAAGGAGATGGCTTTCTTGGTGGGGGGACAGGGTAAGAAATCAAACACAAAAAAAATACACACTCTCATATAACTATTATTGTCTTGCTATTTCATTAAAATAAGAACTATTTCACGTTTAAACGTGATCTAACACATGAGAAACAGGCTAAAACTTGTATTAAAAGATTTTTTTAAAAAATTCATTCTCTTCGTTACATATAGTTTAACTGACTTTTACCTATATTTCATTTTTTTGACTTTTTAACTTTAAAGACACCAGCATTTAGAGGACTAATTAATATATCAGAGATATTTTAAAATCTTTTGATTTGGAAAAAAAAATACAGTAAGTACTTAAATCAATATACTGCTTGTAAAAGGTAAACACTAATTTATTCTCCCATTTCTTTTCTATATTCCCCAATCTTACTCTTTTGGTTTCTCAACTGGGAAATTTTAAGTTATAGCACCTGTTTAATAAGCAAACAGGGAAACCTGACAAACAGAACATTTTTCCCATTTAATCTAAAAAACTAAAGATGAAATTAAATGCTGGCAATTGTTATTTTTTTCCATCAGACCTTCTTTTTGCATTTTTCTTTTGCCGTGCTGAAGCATGACCAAGCGACTCGTTTTCTGAATGTTCCTCTCCATAGGCATCCACAGCGGTACTGTGCAAAGGGTGATCTATAAAGAACAGAAAATAACCTGGATGAAAATTGTTCCTCTCTGTCCAGGCAAAGAGCATGGACACGCCAGCGCTGCCTGCCATCATGCATTTAGTTAGAATATTTGTGGTTTGCTCACTAATACAAAGGAAGTCTTGTTAAAAGTATTATTTGAGGATTGGGAAAAATATATATCGTGAAAAGCTTCATAGTTTCTATGCTCATCCACCTGCTATTTCTTTACAAACTGAACCCAAAGGTGCAGGAAAGCTCAGCACGTACGTATGGCCCACAGAAAGCAAAACACTTTTTACAGTTTATTTAAAGTCTCTCTGCTATGGCATACACCCATCTTCTATACGTTTAAACAACTTTCTAAGTTTTACCTTTTTTTTTTTTTTTAAATATGGATTTTTAGCTGCTTTGTTGGATGGTATAAGACGACAGTTAACAGCTGCTACAGAAAGTCTGTAAATGTAGAATTCGTGAAGGTAGCTACCAGGATAGATTAAAACTCCAAGAACCCTACGGTTTTAGCCTGCCTTCCGTAGTATATGTCTCATTTTTTCAAGCACATTGCCACCAGAGTTTAGCGTTGGCTTACATTAGTGTTAGTGGGCATCCTTTTTATCGTTTTTAACACATCCCACAGAAGCAAGGAAGAGCTTTTCATTTTGCGGACTTTCCCTTACAACAACCCTTTTGCTGTATTGTTCTTTATTGTTCATTTTCAATGCTGTTTCTAGTAGTTGCATGTATAATTTTCTTAGAGTAATAACTATTACAGCTGAGAAATAGCTCTTAGCATTTCCTCTATTCTAATTACGCAGTTTTTCAAAGATTTTTCTTACTGACATTGACATATAAGACCTATATGTATTTAATAACAGAGAACTTCACACAGGGACACGTATTCCTTCTAAACTGATTCTCTTCCAGTATACTGAGGCCTCATTGCACAAGTCCCATATGGAGCATGAAAATGGTTTTAATGCTTCACCAAAAATAGCATGTTTTTATGAGGTTACTTTTTAAGTAGAACAACATCCCTGTGAACGTCCAAGTTTGCTGCCACGCGTACTCTTACGATAGCAAAAAATTTCACTTCATAATTTGTGTAATTTAATAGAGAGTAACTTAAGATAGTGAACTTTCTTTTTAAAATGCAAACTCTTACATGGTTGCAATGTTATATTGCATGAAATTCTGCCACTCAGACTATAAAACTTGAATAGGTGGTATTTTTCTTTTATTTGCACGTATCACAGCATTATTCTTGTTACTTCCTACATGACAGAAAAATACCACCGCACTCAAAAAAACCCTCTGTCTCTCCTGCCCATAACTTCCTCTAGTAAAAAAAACAATACCTTGTCCCAGGAAAGCATTGAAATATTTTGTCCATATGGTTTGTTCATGAAAATCACACATTAAATGACATTCAAGTTAATACTAACCAAACGAATCGTCAGGTTCCTCCAGTTGATTTGCGTCTGCTACCTTCAATATCCTTGAGACATCTGGTTCCTCAGGTGGGAGCAATTTCCAGTGAGGACGGGAGCTGGCTTTGTGTTCCTGGATGGGTATGAAATTAATAAATAGCTAGTTCATCCAGCTTTTTGAGTGCAAAACAAATGAAATGTGGCAATGAATTTCACAAACGTTTGATCAGAAATACGTTTAACTTGGACCATATTGACTACTGAGCTATGATATAAAGTATTTGAAGCATGTGTTTTTTCCTCAGGCTATGTTCCCCCGCCCCAAGAGAAGCGAAGGTATAAAACTAATCTATTCTTCTATTTGATACTATACTGTAGCATGAGCTTTATCTTATTTTATAAAACCAAGTATATAAGCTTAGAAATTTTATAGCAGTCTAATATCTGGTTTCTGTAATCTGTAGCCTTCTTCTTTTCAGGCATTAAAATATTTTTTCTTTCATCTTTGTATTACATGAAGGTCCATCCTTGCCCAATTTAGTGATTCTCACTTTAAAAAAATATGAAAAGCTAGGCGCAACTTCTTATAAAAGGTGGAATTTATAATAAAAGCTATGCACAACTTCTTATAAGTCAAGTATTCCACAGACACGTCTGTAAAGCAGAAAGGTAGGGGAGAAGGGCACTGGTTTATGAAATATTTGTAAACGTGTCATTCACACCCAAGCGTGGAAGTACATTTCCTCACTGGTTTGTGTGTATACACGCATACGCCTGCCCCTCCACAGCCAACGCCACAAGAGCACGGTGACACAACGCAACGCTTGCTGTTTTAATTCTGCTCAGCCTAGCAAAACTTACCTGTGATTTATTTCCGGAATGATTTCTCTTCCTTTGCTTCTTTGAGGACATTTTGCTGTTCAGTATACGCTGGTAAAAGTACAACTGAGGATACAGTTACTGAGGATACCAAAAGTTACCTGGGAGAGAAGGGGAAATCCTCGTTAATCCAACCTATTACACATAACTCATTTTAAAGGCAGTAAAACTCACTCTATTAGACGAGCCTAACGCCTGACATAGCACGTATAAATCAGTAACAAGACATACATATTAAAAATTTAAAGCAAGGCGATGCATGACGCTATTTACGCCTTTACTCGTGCTTCACAGCTGCCGTTCCCCTCAGGCAGGAGTCCCCGGGCGGCCCGGCCCGGCCCGGCCCGGCCCGACCCGCCGCCTCAGGCGCGGAAATGGCGGCCGGCGGCCCCTCCGCCCCTCCCGCCCGCGGGGGACACCGGCCCCCTCAGGGCACCCACCCGCCTTCCCGCCGCGATTCAAACCGACGGGCGGGAAGGGAAGGGGAAGGGGAAGGGAAGGGGAGGGAAGAGGCGGCGGAGCGCCGGAAGGGGAAGCGGGGCAGCGGCGGAGGCGCCATGACGGGCCCGCTGCGCCCCTGGGCTGCCCGGCCGGAGCTCGGCCGCCGGGGCGAGGGGAGAACCGACGGGGCCGGCCCCGGACAGGAGGGAGCGTCGGTGTGAGGGGACGGCCACTGCCGGGACCGCTTTGAAAGGGAGTACTGAGGTACTTGTGCTCCAGCACCTGCCTTTTTTTTTTTTTTTAACATTTTAGAGACATGAATGAAAAGCTATTTCCTCATTCCACTTATCAGGATTATTTTTTTTTCTCCAGTGCCCAGACATATCCAAGGTGTGTGCTGACCAGCCGCTCCAGAAGAATTCACCTACACGTTTCTCATCTGGCCGTATTTTCCTACAAACCACACTGAAGAAAAAAAAAAACAAACAACAAAACAAAACACCACACACAACAAACCAAACTCCAAAACCCAGGTTTTCTTCTCAAAATATTGCTTCCTGCATCAAGACTTCCTGCCCACCTAGAAAACCGAGTGAACAAGATCGTGTCTACAACAATAACCTGAAACCTAAGGTCAAAAAACTTGCAGCAGTTCAAAAAGAAGTTGATGGGAAACATACAAAAATATTCCTTGCTCTAATACTGTGCCCAAAAAAAATAGTAGGATTTGCATTGAAAACTTGCAATTCCAGATCTCTGGCATTTAGTTACTCTAATGGGAGGTTCAGTAATTTGTCAACAAAAGTCTTATTATTTGGAGGGGCCCTTGTCGTGCCACACCTCCATCCACGGGTCAGGGTGTTCCTCTGGTGATCTGCTGCTGCTCCCACCCCTTTTTCCAATCAAATAAGCTAAAACAGGGTGAAATACCACTTTGGGATTAACAGATGGAGTGGTCTCTCTATAATTCCAGTTTGCCGGCTATAGCACCCAGCCCCATTTAGAGGTCCGTGAGCTGAAGGCACCAAGCAGTAGCACAGAGTACGTACAGGACAGCTTTGCTGCTGTAGTGAGAAGCGGCTCTTCCAGAAAGCATTCTTTGATGGGATGTATGAAGAACATAAACCTTAGATCCAGCTCTCAACCCTCTCGGCATGGTGACATCTCACTCCTTTTCCAAAGAAAAAGAGTGTCAAAAATTTGGAGTTCCTTCAGAAGGGAAGGAATGTATAAAGGTACATACAAAATTACACAAGAGAAAAAGTCTACCATGACTGGGAACATTAGCGTGCTTGTTATTTCACAGTAACATCAGGACAGCTCTAAACATTATTTTGGTGGTGATGCTTAATCAATGATGGTCTGATGAATCTGCCCAAAAAAATCTTTCATGCCATACCACTGATTAAAGCCATGTGCATGGTGTAAAGGGGAAAGGGGAAGAATAAAGACCAAGTGCAAGGTCCTCCATCTGGGTCAGGGCAATCTCAAGCACCAGTATAGGCTGGGCAGTGACTGGCTTGAGAGCAGCCCTGAAGAAAAGGGCTTGGGGGTGCTGGTGGACAACATGAGCCCCTACTACAAGGAAGATATGGAGGTGCTGGAACGTGTCCAGAGAAGGGCCACGAGAATGATCAGAGGGCTGGAGCACCTCTCCTATGAGGACAGACTGAGAGACTTGGGCTTGTTCAGTCTGGAGAAAAGAAGGCTCCGAGGAGACCTCATAGTGGCCTACCAGTATCTTAAGGGGGCCTACAAGAAAGCTGGGGAGGGACTTTTTAGGATGTCGGGTAATGGTAGGACTAGAGGGAGTGGATTAAAACTAGAGATGGGACGATTCAAACTGGATGTTAGGAAGAAGTTCTTCACCATGAGGGTGGTGAGACACTGGCACAGGTTGCCCAGAGAGGTGGTGGAAGCCCCATCCCTGGAAGGTTTTAAGGACAGGTTGGATGGGGCTCTGAGCAACCAGATCTGGTGGGAGGTGTCCCTGCCCAGGGCAGAGGGGGTGGAACTAGACAATTCTAAGATTCTATGATTCTAACACAGGAAAGACAACCACCACCACCACCCCAAAAGCAGCATAAGAGTTTAAGAAAACCCCAGATTTCGCTCAAAAGTTGTTTATGATGATGGTAAGACCACTACCTGTCAGAAACCCTACTGAAGACATGGAGCATGGAACAAGTTACATACAAGAGCATCCCTTTCTTACAGATAATGGCCAAAACCTTACACATAAGTATTAGACTAAAGCAGAAAGTTGCCTTCCAAAACAGTGTCAAAAACCAGCATTTACGCTCTATTTAATATGTTTGCAGCAGTGGAAAGTTTTACAGCTTGTCAGTCACCAAGTTACAGCTCAGCTTGTTGGTCAGCAGCACCTTTCCTTGATAAACAAAGGCTTCACCCAGTTGAAATGCAGAAATATTTATTTTGGTTTCCTTCATTGGTTTTGAAAATTGTTTTGGTTTTATAAAACATAGAAATAGCCAACACTAAGCAAACATTTGAATTCCAATGTAACAAACTACTGCTCTAACAGTTGACTCAGATTTGTGTACCTTAATTGCACACATGTATGAAATTATGCTACAGAGTAGTGCATTACAATCACACACAAATCTTAGTGCAAACCCTTGTTGTGCTTGTATTTTACATATATCCATGTTTTCAAAAAACAGCAATGAATGCTAATGCAAAACCAACTCTGTTAAGGATAGCAAAAGACTTATGCTGTAATAAGGCTTATTTCTGCTGATTTCTCAAACAAAAAGGTAACTAGTCATTTTGTAATTTATCTGGGAATTAGGTTCTTATCCCTGAACAAATACCCATCCTGTGCCAACACACCGTTCTGTTGGCATATTTAAATACTTCCAATTGCTGCAAAGCATCAGGCAAAAACAAAAACACATTCTACCTGACCTATTTTGCTATTCAGTGAATACTCAGTGGCTCGTACATAAAGCACAGAAAACTGAGAGGTTACGTCAGAAGCTTTTCTGCTTATAGAGGACCTGGCACATTTTTTTTTTTTAAAAAATGCATTTTAAATACACGTTCATTGCAGGGAAACAAGTGGCTAGTACAGGCGCAGTGACTACCTGACTGTTAGCGTAGCCCGCAGCCTCCTGAATGGTTTTGGTTTTAGGTCTCTAGCGTTCTTGCCAGAGTTCGGATCTGTTCATTTACAGGGCTGGCGTTACGCTGGGGGCATGTTAATGTAGCAAAGGCTGCGCTGGCTGAATGAACCGCGTCCGCACCTTCAGTGCGGAGCCAGCACACGCAGGCTTACTCTGAGGACTTCAGCAGTCTCCTTTGGGTAGAGTTCTGACTTCTACCTTACAAAAGCAGATCTCAGAACTGGCTGCAGATACAGAAGGGAGAAAAACCACTCAGATGCCTTGCCCCAGTTAATACCAGGACTAATGCAAGATGCGATACCAGCTGTACAACTGCAGAGGTGGGGGTTTTTTGGTGGTTGGGGTTTTTTGTTGTGGGTTGTTTTGTGTTTTTTTTTTTTTTTTTTTAAACAGATTAAGTAGTCCTTCTGAGGATGCAAGATACTTAGAGGCATTTTCAAACCCGCCAAATCCTTTGCAGAATTGACAACTGTGAGATAGGCTGCAGACAGCAAACATGCTGGCAATAAGAAAACCTTAGCTCCTTGGTGAAGGAGAGTCCCATTTTTTTTGGCCAAGGAAGTCTTAAATAACTTACATATAGTTACCATTTATAGTTAAGGCTCTTTTTGGAAATTGTAGGTCACCATAAAAACAGTATGCAACACAACTCGACAGTAAGGCAGTGTTCCATTTCTTCAATGTTCCTATGGCAAGTACCCATTTTTGTACAAGTTAATGATTGCACAGTTTCCTTCCCTATGTTTGCTGTAGTTAAATTACAGATATGAAGGCCAACAGTAGACATCAGACGTGTGCCACTTTCCTCATTCCATTCGCAGTTACATTTTGGCATTAGCATAGAGTTCATCTATCTGTGACTGGAAATATTTTCGCAGTTCTGGTCTCTTCGCCTTCAGTGTCGGTGTCAGCAGGCCGTTTTCAATAGAAAACATTTCAGTGTGGATGAAGATGTCTTTAACCTGAAAAATAAATAGTTACTAGCCAAGCTGCATTCCTGGGAATAGACAAGGCCATTAAAAAGAGATTGCCCAGAGATCATAACAAAGCCCATCACTTTAAAGATTTCCAGGTGCAAATTAAAACCAGTTTCCACAGAGTCATATTGTATTGGTAGTGAGAAATTTAAAAGAATGAGGTGTTCGGTTCTCATTAGCATCTTACCTGTTCAAATGACTTCAAACCAGATTCTTTCCCAATCCTCAGCATGTCTTCCAGAATGTGTTTTTTGAGGTCCTGTGGAGACAGGAATACATTATATAGCTTGAAACAGTTGATGCAGAACAGCTAACTGTTTCATTAGGGATGACTCACCTTGTTTTTGCATAGCTCTTCATATGAGCCTTCAAATCCCCTTTTCTTGGCCCAGTTGCGCAAAGTCTCAGGATCAGGTATCACAATAGCTACTAAGAAGGCCTAAAAAAGGAATTTTTGTCAAGCTTTTTTTTTCCTTCCTTTTTAAAGTCAACACTCTGGTTCCTACACATTTCATACTCAGTGTTAGGTTTTGGGCAGCAGTTCTCATCCTGCTGTAAAGTCAGCAGCTTTCTGCTACTTGGGCACAGGAGTGCAGTTCAGAAGCTTGCACTTAACAAGAGTAATTCTCTTAAGACCCACATTTCAATTTACAGTTGCAAAAACCTGGACATCTTGGGTTTGTGGTTTGGGGTTTGTTTTTTTTTCTTTGATTTTTTTAAATTGTTTTCCCTGCACACTGTTAGCAACTTATGTACAGTCAGTAAGTTAAATTACTCCAGCTCTACTACCTAGTCTGAAACTACATCAGTAACATGTTATAAAGCTGTTGGAGTTGAAAGCGCATTCAGAACCAATATGTGTAACGTTAAAAGAATTTAATATTCCAGTCCCAAAGTTCGGGGTAAGGGGAAGGAGGAAAGGAAGAATCTTTTCTGCAGTCTCCTTTTGCATTTATTTTTTAAATTACCTGAAGAATGCTTACCTGCAAGCTCTCTCCATGGACAAACACTTGAGCAAGTGCTTCACATCTCAGGTACACGTTTTCTATTTTCTCCGGTGCTATGTACTCTCCCTGGGCTAGTTTAAAGATGTGTTTTTTCCGGTCAATGATCTTCAACGTACCATTCTGTTGACAGAGATAACTTCCGCTCAGAAGAGGCACTTCAAGTCAAAAACCAATCTGCACAGCTTAAGCGTGCCACACTAGATCACGTAACGTACCAGAATTAAAGCGTAAAAACAAGAGCTTGTTTCTATGTATTTCAACTTCAGGTATTACTGTGCAACCTTAGTTAAGCTTTCAGCAACAGACCAGAAGTGCTATGGCCTGAATTCTGGCTTAATACAAACTTAAATGCTGGGAATGATCCAAGACAGTTTAAGGTACATCATGTAGTACAGTAAAATAGAGGTAGAGCCAGAGTACTGCCAAACTAATGTTAGAAGAAAACAGGCTCCGCACCCACCTAACTTGAACTAGGGAAAGCCTCAGGATTGGCGCTGCTAATACTTTTTTAGCCCCAGGCGCACAGATTTACCTACAACAGTCATTTATCCTCCTCCTAAAGTTACTTGTCTTTCACTGAATTTGTAGTGTTTAATACCAAATATTTTGTTTGTTAAATTACTGCTAATAACTACAGAAGTACATTTCAGCTATGTAAGTTAACTTACTGGTAGCCATTTCCCAATATCTCCTGTGTGAAGCCAGCCATCTTTGTCCAGAGCTTCCGCTGTTTTTTCTGGATCTTTCAAATAGCCACGAAATACATTTGGCCCTTTCACACACACCTGAAAACAGCCATTTGTTAGTGTGTGCTACTGTGAAGGGAAGTTAACAAACACTCTTTGCAATGAACGCTTTCTCCAGTGGTTCTCAATAACCCCCCACTAAAAAGGCAAGCTGAAGTTTACGCATTAGTACAGAAATCTCTACTCGTGGTTTTTGGAGACATAACATTTTCCATCAGTATAAAGTTTGATAAGAAGCAACTGGAAGCATCTGTTCTCTTCTAGTCTAGCAGCAGTGTTCCTACCTGCTATTTGAATTACCTGAATTTATCAGAGGGAAATTTATTTTTTATCTGAAGAAATTCTGATGGATCCAGAAATATTACCCCTCGGCCTGGAAATGTGTCTGTTTCAGCTTTGGTAAGCAGCAGGGGCATTGTGCTAAGACTAGTGACAAGAGAGCTGTATATCAAGCAATTGCGTGTTTGTTGTCCAAAATAATAACTTAGGGCTTAGAGCACTCAAGACTTCTCTACAAAGGAAACCTGCAATTTCCTTAAATTGAAGGTTGGCTGGATTTGTCTACCAAGTGGAAAACTAAGAACAACTTCTCTAGATGTAACTGGACATCTATGCATGGACATTATAAGGATCAAAGAACATGCTTACAAGGTATGAGAAAAACACCAGCAAGATAAAAGGTTTATGGATGAAGAGGTTGCTAGAGAATCAGGGCAGCCCTTACAAGCTAAATTAAAACAATCTGCAGTAAGAGAAGATAAAAGTAGAGCAATTGGTCAGGAACATGGAGTAGAGAGGGCCTGAAGTATCCAGAGATGATCCCAGACTTAAGTATTTTCTCCTCAATGTAACACCCAAGGTTGTTTAAGTTTTCTTTGGTGGGTAGAAGGGGACACAGGACAGGACTCTTGTTATTTAAGGATCATCAGGACAATAAAATACCTCATTAGAAGCGAGGACAGAGACATAGGCAAGATAAGCAAGACTGAAGCTTGAGATGCCCACTGCACACAATTGTTGAGGAATCAAAAAAAGGGGTTTTTGGAGTCCAAAAACCTTGAAAGCTCTACACAGGAGTCCTCAGATGCAAGAAAGGATTCAAACCATCACACCAGCTTGGGAGTGGCTTGGCATGCCTGGATGACAGGGGAAATAAGAAGGGTCTGATCAATTGTATCAGGGCTCTAGAACAAATCTAGCGGAATGGGACAGAAAATCCAGTTTTAAGTTAAGGCCAAATGGATAATAACTATCAATAGGGGCTGATAAAATACTAGGCCAACTATTGGTCTAGAGGATTAGTACAGTTATAAAATGAGCAAGGAACTGGCCAAACAATCTTCACGCACTAATATAAATTCTCAGACTAGAAGAAGTTACCAGTGTAGTTCAGAGAACATTTCCTGAAAAACCTCATCCCAAATATTTTCAGTGCTTACCTCAGCATAAATACAGACGTGCTGTGAACTACAATACAGTGAACAGGAGATGTTGTCAATAGGAGGGAGATGAGAGTGTTAGTGAGGGTTCTGATGACCTTGTAGAAACAGCACCAAAACTCATGACCAAACCAAGGTCATGTTTTAAGAGCAGAGTCATTTCTGCTATAAAACAGAGCTTATCAGGAAGGATATGAGTAGAGAACTCTGTACGTCCCAGTCCAGTCTAAGGCTGGCTGATCAAGCATTTCATGTGTCAGGGCTCCTACAATCACAGGGTGGCAGCAGGTGACAGCTTTTCCCAGTAGAGACAGCAAGCCATTTATCTGTATCCTCCTAACTGGCACTAAGACCTCATCTGCATACGAGCATATAGAATTCAATTCACAAATTTATCCTTCTTGAACAGTGATAACTGGCAAAAGTGAAAAGCAAGGCTGACAGAATGGAGAATATTGAAAGCGTACTCAGAAAGGAGGACTAGGAGTGTTTAATCCAGCTGAAGAGCAGACACTGAGGAGGAACAACTGTTTTAGGCAAAAGATAACCAGAGACGGTTCTACAGCTACGGGCTTCAGTTCTGTGAAACCAGTTACAACACTTGTTTGTTAAATTCACACTGAGGAAGGTACAAGTGAAAGACTAAGATGGTACCTGATAATAAATACAGTAGCCCCTTAATGCAAGTCCAAAGAAACTCCTAATGCAGCAAACTTTCACAGTAAGTGCAAGCCAAACGTTTAGATTATTTTTTTAAACTGCTTAACTGTTTCTCATTATGACAATTCGTACACAGTTCCTCTAGCAGACCAAGCTTTAAATGCACAAAGTGAAGCAAAAATTGCCGATGAAGACTAAACATGGGGTCATATACAAGACAGGAAAGAATCTTGACATTGCTCTCTACTTGTAAACAGTTTCACAGAATCGCAGAATGGTTCGGGTTGGAAGGGACCTTAAAGATCATCCAGTCCCACCCCCCTGCCCTGGGCAGGGACACCTCCCACCAGCCCAGGTTGCTCCAAGCCCCGTCCAGCCTGGCCTTGAACCCCTCCAGGGATGGGGCAGCCACAGCTTCTCTGGGCAGCCGGGGCCAGGGGCTCACCACCCTCACAGCAAAGAATTTCTTCCTGATATCTCATCTAGATCTCCCCTCTTTCAGTTTGAGGCCGTTACCCCGTGTCCTATCATAACATTCCCTGATCAAGAGTCCCTCCCCATCCTTCCTGTAGGTCCCCTTTAGGGACTGGAAGGGGCTCCAAGGTCTCCCTGGAGCCTTTTCTTCTCCAGGCTGAACCCCCCCAGCTCTCTCAGCCTGTCCTCACAGCAGAGGGGCTCCAGCTCTCTGATCATCTTCGTGGCCCTCTGCTGGACCCACTCCAACAGGTCCATGCCCTCTTGTGGTGCGGGCTCCAGAGCTGGTTGCAGTACTCCAGGTGGGGTCTCCCCATAGCAGAGTAGAGGGGCAGAATCACCTCCCTCCATCTACTGGCCACCACCAGCCCCAACTAAAGCCTTCAGTATTACTGTGAATTAAAGCCTAATGATTTATCTCTAGTCTCATACAAGTTACAACCAAAACAAACGATGATTATATATTGTTTGCAGTTCAGATTTGTTACTTTCTTAAGCTACTTTTTATTTATCCATTTCTCACACACCAACTGCCCCCAAAGCCTCCTGAAAGCGTATGAAAGACAGTAGTTAGTTTGCTTTCAGGGTCTGGGGAAAAAAATAAATCACTACATCAACATATGTTCAAGTCTATATACAAAGTTCAAGCTTTATATATTTTACTTGGGGAAAAAAATATTGGAAGAGAGATCATGTAGCATTACATACAAAGGTGAGTTCTCCAAGTGCAATTCGTAAAACATACAGTTTGTGCAGGCTGCAGAAAAAAGTTCAGGGGAATGTTCAGGCAGTTGTCACAAGTCATTAGCAGCCTTCATGGTATTTTATCTCCATTTCTCTTAATGGTGTTCCAGCCACTTTAAGTTACCTCATCTCACACATCGCAAGCTGGGTAACAAGCTACACACATCAATACTTGGCAGGGGGTGGGGGGGAGCCCTCTGCTAGCGTTTTACTGACAGACACGTGCAGCGTGGGATTGTGAGCTTGTCTGCTATCTCACAGCCGGAAGGCAGCATGTGGTCATACAGCCATAAATACATAGTAATCTGTTATCCACAGTAAGCTGCATTTTCTCCTCTCCAATACACTGTTTTCTGTTTTCCTTCTGTGAATCGTTAGCTGACGTTGCATGCAGGCAAGGCAGGCGTCTGATTTTAGGTAGCCATGTTCAGCACTTTTAATTAACTCAGTTACTTGTTATTTCTGGAACAAAAAACATTTTCCAAGATTCCAGAAGAGGCTTATATTGACCTTGTGAAATTACTTACCTCACCCTCTCCTCTGGAAGCCAAGTAATTCATTTCTTGTACATCAACAAGCTTGATGATACTGCATGGCATGGGTGCTCCGACATGCCCTGTTAAAAACAGTAACACTTCAATACCCTGAACTGCTTTTTAGTCAGGTTCGTAAAACAGTAAAAGCTGGTTACATGCTAAAGTAAAAGAGATGGAAAGCTGATTTCTGGTAATGTACTACACCAAAACCAGTACAGTAATAGCTTAAGTTTGCTGGGACTGAAACATTAAATTCTGAGATATCCCGAGTGTTACAAGCAGAAGCATGTACTCGGGTTTGCTTTTTCTTATAAGCTGGATGGACATATTTAAGTAGCAAGAGTCCCACTATAGTTTCAATTATCAGTATTACTTCAGTTAGGGAGCTAGAGATGTAACAGCTGAAAAATGCAGACTGTTTGTTCCAACACCAAAAAATGCCATTTAAGTTTCCAGCACTGTGTTTATACACATCAGATTCCTGTAAAAGTGGCAAGGGTTGATACTATGACCTCCCCTCTCCTGAATCCACTTCAACTTACAAGGACAAAGCCTATTACAAGCTTGGGTTACTGAACGTTCCTAGGTTTTTAGGGGTAGAAACTTCAAGGGATCCCTTCAAAACTTTTTTAGTTCACTCAAACGAAAACAGAATCTTATGCTTCATGACAGGTTTACTGAGGACTAAATAATGTGATCAGGGACCTCTCGAGCATCCTGAAGTGTAATAGACAGGCAGAGCGTTAAACACCATACCTGCTGTCCAGTCGCCAGGCAGTGACAGCGAGCATCCAGCTGTGCATTCAGTCTGTCCATAACCTTCATAGAACTAGGACATGAAACCAGACAATTATTTGAAATGCTTACTTTTCAACAGCTTTTTTTCCATAAACATGAAGTTTGCTTCTTTTCCTAGTTGTTTAAATTTGAGTTTAGCAAAATCCCCAGCATCTTCTAAAGAGAATATCGCTATATTAGGGTTTTATCACAATACACGATTTAAGTGTTAATATTCCACCTTCAGTTCCACTATTGGCTCAGTTTCACTCAATTTTACATGCTATGTGGCACCTGTCTAGATCAAAACAGACAGCAACAGATGGAGAAAGAGGAAGAAACTAAGAACAGTGGCACTAGCCATGACTTCATTTAAGGACAGGTTCATCCAAGACAGCCAGGAACAGAAACCCCATCACAGCTCTGTGATTATTATATACAAGACACGTTATCCTTTTCTGCGCAGAATGCATTGCTACACCAGCACACTACTGAAGAACTTCAAGAAGTCACAGAAGCCTCACATCTTAGTGTGTTTTCTATCCTTGAAATTTCAAGGCATTTGGTTCCATCCTGTGCCATTGTTATTCACATTTTACCTCAAAAAGCATATACTTTGAAGAGGCTCTGAAGATAAATGCAATATGCGCAATCTGATTCTCTCCAGTCTCATCTTCAAAGCAACAACATGACAGTTACCATCATTTAATTAGATTCTCTGTAGTACTTATGAATACCTCTGTAAGCAAAGCAAGTGCCATAAACTTAATCCAAGAACATTAATTATTGCTTACAGCAGCCCCCCCCAAATCTTTCCCTTAAGACAGGTTACGATAAAGACTTTGGGACGAATACAGAAGTCTCAGGAGACAGAGAGAAACTCTGGAAAGGAGTGAGCACTTATGTAGTTTCCAAGAGGAATGCCAGAAAGAGTTAGCCATATAATCAGACTACAAGGAATGCTCTAACATTGAAGCTGGAATGAGGTACTAAAATCTTTGTGTTTCAGGATTAAGGCCAGGAAACTCACCTGACAGCCAAGAGCTGTTCTCAGGAAGGTCAGTACGCTTGCAGATACAGGTGCTGCTCCTGTGACCATGAGCCTCACTTTTCCTCCCAAACTTGCCTACAACAAACACAAGATACTGTGGACACCAAAAGCATTTTAGAGAAGTTTCCAGAGTCTTTTTCCATCCCTCCCTCAGCCACTGTTCACCTGCAGTGCCACCCACAACTGTTACAGATTAAAGTTTAGTCTCCTATTGCTAGCTGTCTTTCTCGCAGTGTTTTTAGTCTCGTAAGTGGCTGGAAGAAGCAGTATCTCAAACATGCAGTATCTACAAAGACTATGCTGCAGTGTCACTGCAACACACGCTTGGCCAAAGGTCTAAAAGAGCTTAAGTTATGGCCTTACAGCAATGACTATTTTTAACTGCCTTCTGTCAGCTTCTCATCCATCCTGAGTGCTGTGAAAAGCAGCCACAGGGGCACATTGTACAACCAAGAGTAGGGCCATGGCAAGTGAGCGCCAGATACAATAGCAGGCATAACTTACTAGTGACCAACAGCGCGGAGACAGTAGGGGCTACAGGCAGCACTAAGTCACATTTAGCATTCCTTCCTCCTTCAGAAGGCCAGTGTTTGCTTTCAAAGTGGTAAGAGAGAAGCACCGGACTGTTTTAGAGAAGCCTCCCTAATACAGTTAGCGGATGTTATTAGAACAAAAGGGAACTAAAAAATGAAGTTGGCAATAAGGCAATTTTGGTTTTTATTCTGAGTCGCCAGGTAGTCTTTAATCAGCGATGAAAGCCATACCAGGTTATGAACATTCATATGAAATTCAGCAATTGCAAACTAACACCTATAAACTAGTAAGTAGATAGGATATGTAGTGATGCTTCACACTTCCAATATTGAAAACACATGTCAAACTGCTGTTCTGTAACACAGTAAGCACATTTGGAGCTCCGTTCTCAAAATAACCACGAGCAAATAAATGACATAATAAAAAGTTCCAGTATCCACCATACAAAGACTCAGAGGCTTTCAAGCATACCTGTATTTTGCGGAAGATGACTTTATCCCAGAAACTGTTATTTCTAACTATACCACTTCTGAGTTCTGCTTCTTTCCTCTTGGAAGCAAAATCCAGCATCCACCTCTTTAATGAAGTATCTGCCTGTCCAAAAATCTGTTAAGAAAAATGATCTGTTGTTAAGCCTCACAGACTACCATTCCCTTTCTCACAGAAGCATGCACAGAGACTCTTAACAGTGAAAACCAAATAAGTTAAATAACTTCTATTGGAAAGCATCTTAATTCTGGTAAGAAATACTTGGATTTTGGCCTCTTTACCTCAGTTCAAGAGATGTCCGCTAAGATTATCACAATTCTTGTTTCCCATCCAACTGTGTGGTGCTTTTTCAATGTATAGTTTCTTCATTAAAAAGCATGAATGAACACGAATGTTTTACTTTTTATTCCACTTGAATCAAAATTAAGCATAATCCTCACATATCCTAAAGACATGGGGTTTTCTGAGGAGATGCAGTCCCTTCAGAAATATTTGAGATGTCTGACTTGTGTATATAACCTTGCTTTTTAGATTACTTTTCAAAGGCTCCCCCTGGTTGTTCTCAGCAAGTCAGGGCAGACTGAGCAGCAGACCAGAGATTAGTATATTCCCTTGGAAAGAGACTAACCCAGCAGCTCTTCGGCATTAGCCCCCCACCCTGCTCCCCCCAATTTCCCACTTAGCTTCACATGCTAGGTTACTGCAAGGCTGGGTGAGGTTGAAACAGTGCCACAGAAGTGTGAACGCCTCAGGGCACCAGAGTCAACAAGCAAGACGACATCGTGAAAGAAGAGTCCCAAGCTTTAGCTCAGTTTCACAAATTCCAGTAGAGAATGCATAAGCAGAAATGAAGGTGTAAGTTTTAAGTACTACAGGCAAGGCTTAGAATTCCTTCCCTCCAAACGTATCAGAGTTGCATATTCGTTCCTGGGGCCAAACAGAGCCTCGTACTACTTGCTGTTCCTCTAGTCTCCTGATCAGAGCAGTATCCTAGCTAAGACAGCATAGACAGCTCTGTCATTTCTTTAACAGTCACAGGACTTCTTGCTCTCCTTCAGCTCCTCTGGCTGTATCCTAAGAAGAGTCAGTCATCCACCGGATGTCTTAAAAATCTTAAATTCAAGAAAGAATCTACTTCTCAGATGACCCTGAGGAGGCAAGCAGCAAGCACAGGAGAGACTGGGGCTGCTGACACACCCTCTCCCCAGCACTCCCGACTGGCTGGTTTATAATTCTCCCTGCTGGAACACGCTGGCTGCTGCGAAGGAAACTTATATGCATCCATGCAAACATATGCAAACACCTGACCTTGGTTCGCAAATTCCACTCCATGAGTCAGATGCTAAACGCGTGGCACACAGATGCTAAGCCTCGAGTTCATGTTGTAGGCTGGACTTAAATAACTTGCTCAGAGCAAAACAGTAAGTCGTTAATCAAGCCAGAGAGAACCAAGTCCCCTAGTCAGTCTTTTCAACACTAGCATTTGCTGCCTGAAAGTGTTTTAATGCAAACAGTGTTGTAGAGCGCTTTCAGCTCTATTTTAGAAAGATACACCAATTTGCTAGTGTGCCCGTGGAACATCCCAGAGCACAACAGTTTCAGCACAGAGTCTGATAAAACCCTGCACAGGTGCCAAGACTCATGCCTGTAGACTTACCTTGTCAAACATTCTGTTCAATAGCCTTGGTACTACAGGAAATACGGTTGGCTGCAGCGTTTTTAGGTCATCCATAAGTAGTCTGATATCCCCTTGGAAAAATCCTATCCGAGCTCCATGGCACAGAACCACACACTGTTAGAAAAAAGTAAAAAAGTCTGAAAAGACAACACGTATAACATAACACGTTGTAGCTGTATCTGTACAACAGTCCTGCGCAGAGTAGACAGTGCAGAATCCACCTTAAATCCTGTCAGCTTCTGGACAAGTTCTGCAGCTATAGGATGGGATGGGAAAGACCAAATCGCAAGACACGCCTGGTGTACACAGCCCAAGGACTTTGACAGAACGAGATATGGCACAAAAGCCCCTCTGCAAAAAGGGGCAGTTGGTCAACTAAGGCAGTGCCAGCAACTCAGAGGTAGCAAGAGACTGAAAAACAGAACTTTCCTATTTTAAATATTTATCAGGCTTATTTTAAAACACCAGAACTTTGTTCCCTGCTATATACTAAAAAAGACAGCACATGCAATGTACTGGTCCGGCAGGGATTTTTGCCTTGTGCTATTTCCTTTTCATTCTCTTGCACTTTCTTTCCCGTTTCACAGGACTGCTACAAGCAGATTTGTTAGGTGATCAAGATGTTCTTTGGAAGATTCTAGCAGACCCACTGATTATTTTTGCATCATTTAAGACCTACACCAAGGAAAGCAGATTTAATTCTATTGTGTTCTATATTCCCTATGTTAGAGGCTCCACCCCCCACACCTATACACCCATTTCCTTCCTATTTTGTTTGGGTTTTATTTATTCTTTTTAATAACATCCCTACTCTTGCTGAGTTTCTCTACACCTACTTGTTTTTATTTCTTCCGCTTCCTCTGTAACACCTCTTGTTTCATTCCCTGCCACCCATTCTCATACGTTCTGCACACAAGATGAGCTCAAGTGTCATTTTTCCCCTTCACCTGTGCTTTGCCACCATCTGCTAAAGCTGCAAATGCATCAGTCCAGATGGAAGGAGCAGGAACTGCCTTTGCCAGGTGGGAACATGTTTGTCCTGTCAAGTTCACTGCCCCTCTAGCTTCCTTAGAAAGCCAAAAAAAAAAAGGAAAAAAGAAGAATCCACAAATGTGAACTTTACAAGAAGGGCAGACTGCTCATTTCTCACAGAGCTCTGTTCATACCTACCCCAAACAGTAATAAGTCTTTTCTCCTTCCCACCAGAGGTGTCCTTGCCTAACCTCCTTATGTAAATATACAGGTAAACACCTACTTTGTGAAGACCTCAAAACAGCTGAGCAGTGCTGAGAGCCAAACACTTTCTTCTCATTTTATCCTTTAGAACACAAGTTCCCACCCTGTTTCCACTGCATGATGAAGAGCAGAGCTTTTACCTACAGAGCTTGTACCTTCAGATGCAAGACCAGCATCAGTAAAACAGACACTGAAGTTATAACCGGTATCCAGGTTACCAGGAGAAAGAGTGTGCTGAAAGCCCACGGCCGCCTGTACCCCTCAGTTATGTATGTTATGAAGACTGGGAACAGAGCTTAGGTACAGACACATATGTATGTACACGCTTTTATCTTTTTTGGTAGAAAGCTGAGGATTCCTAACTGCAATTACAGGATGATTTCTGGCCCCATGTGTCTTTTCACACTGGCGCAGAGGCTGTTTATTTCCCTACATAAATTGGGACATGACTACCTTCAACATACGTATAAGGGAGAGGTGTTAATTCAGTTTCAATAAGTATGGCAATTAAATATCTGTGCCTCTACTGTATGTAAGAAGCTTGAGGAAACTGCATCCTATCAATGATGCATACCACTTAATTATGGGCTCAGAGGTCCTTATTAAGACTGCCGGTATTAAGACAACACGAGCCCCCCTTCCTCAAAAACTGAGTCCCAGGTTTTGCTATATGGTAAAACAAGCTATCCGGGAGAACTTTAAAGTTTGTGATTAAATAGCATTAAAAACCATTTCCATTTCCTGCAGGAGTACTCCACTAAAGCAAACCCCCTTCCTTTTATTGAAGTTTCTTGGAAGCAATGGTAAGCTTAACCAGCTTAAAATTAAGTTTTGTGTAAGCAAGCAGGATGCCACAGAGTAAGATACATTTTTAAAGTTTACAGACTAAGGAATGGCATGGATTTTTAACGCACTGATTATATTAGAGGGAATTTCTAAGCAGTGTATGTGTGCTAAGGAATTGTTTCATGTTCTAGTAAACCAGTTTCTTATTAACCCTAGCTCTAAGGTTAGTGTTTATATTTCAGCATGAAAACAAATCATCTGGTGCTCACTAGATGTTGTTTATGGGATATTGTTTTCCTGAACCTTACCTCCAGCTTCCATACGCATCCCATGTATCACTGGGATTCAAGAGACATGCATTCCGTAAGAAAAGCAAGCTTCTCAGTAGTTCAGTACACCAAACGGATGCTTACCTCAACAATTCTCTCAAACATATGAGCCAAGGGCAGGAATGATATCAGAACGTCATCAGAGGAGGGAATAAACGTTTTCTGAAAGTGAAAGTGTTAGCAAAATTAAATTTCATTCTCATTGATTCTCTAAGTTAAACACAACAGTGAAATCTGGTGTCTAAACTCTGGAGCATGGCCCTCACTTCACTTTTGTTTGTAATGAAGCTGCATCAACTTTCTTTTGTTAAAAATATTGCAGCCATGACTTCTAGCATACATAAACACACACTGCAGAAATGGTAGTCTTTTAGAACTGGGTACAGTGAACAGATTATCACAACTTATCACTCACGTGATTATGAATAGAAGAAATTCTGAGAGAAACCACAGAAAGTTCCGTTATATACAGTGGGAGGGGGAACAAAAAAGTTAAAGTACTGTGCCTTAGGGATTTAAAAAATACTCGCTTTCGTCTTAGATTAGAAAGTTTGTTTATCCAATTTACCATAAGGGTGATATCAAGAGTACCTTACATGATCTAACTGTGAGACCAGCTGTGTAATTGAAAAACAATTCGCCATGCAGAGCACTTTTAAAAATATAATTGTACTTATTTTGTCATTACATCTGTGTGTGTTAGAACCATCTTAGCTAGCCTGCCAATGAACTTTAGTAGTCTACTGTAAACAACAAGTTAACACTGTATCAAGTAAAAATACAGTCTCATGCTTCTTGCTCATTTATGCAAATGCGTTAAGTATTTTAGGGGTTTAAAATACATGATAGCTTCTCCCATCCTTAGTGGGAAAGGTTACCCTCTACACCAACGCTCCGATATAGAGCTTGCACTAATGACAAATCCTATAAGCCTGTGGCAGAATGTAATACATATCCACATCAGGGTCTTTATAAGATTTTGCTTGAATCTAACCAAATTAGGTCTGTCAGGTTCTTGACCCTGACAAAAGAATCCAATAAATATTGACTTTTGACCTAGCACAGGCAGGGCGCTGTCAAGTTACATTTTCACTTGGATCTTACTAAACGTTAAGACCAAAGTTAATGAGATTTCAATGTTGGTTTTACTTCTGAGATTCTTCCCTTCATGCAAATCCGTAACATTAACCTTTGCAGTTTACCTCTGTAGTTTTCACAAAAGCTGAAGCATTGCTGACTATGTTTTGATGAGTGATCATAGCTCCTTTGGGGTTTCCTAAGGAAGAAGCACATTAGGATGCAACAGTGAAATTTTTAGATCCTTTAAATCACCGAGCAGTGGCAAAACTCATCTAGTAGCATTTCAGTCAATCGATATTAATACCTTTCTTTGTAGATCAATTAAACAAAGGCAGAGAACTTGCTAACACACTTTCAAGCGTGGCTGGTAACAGTTAAGTAGGAAGTTTGTGCTGTAGTCCTCAAGTTTCATAAGGAGAGCAAATCCTTAAGAAATTGCCATGTTTCTTGGATAAGCTTCTCATTCAAAATTCAACACTGCTCTGAAGATGCAGCTATCAAACCCAGACTAATTTCTATTCTCACACTTGCTTTAAAAGCACAACTTGTCGTTGTACTCTTCCCTTCTACTCCCTGCCAGCGCTGGGTATTAACTCACAAATGTCAAGTGAATGACACCTAGACAGTCCCGCTGTTTTTGTCTTACAGCAAGGTTGCTTAGAGCTAAGGAACAAATTTTGCTAATACAGTATAAAAAAAGACTATGGAAGAATTGAAAGTCTGATGCAGAGCCCTTATAATAATGGAAATACAGGTTCAGTACATTTTTGGACTTGGAAATAAGTAACACCTCCACACACACCCCTCCCCCCAATACTGCAACTCTATTGATCAATGGGAAAAATCAAAGGGAGCCTTACCATAAAACTTCCCCAGCTACTACTTGCCAAAAAGATGCAGCAGCAGGGGAGAGTCTTGAAAAAAAAGTAGGAGGGCTTCTGAATTAGTTTTGCACATACAGGATAATAAATTCTGCATAATGTAATGAGGTGTACCTGTCGTTCCACTGGTGAAACAGATGACTGCTAGATCTTCTGGCTTTGGAGGCTATGAGAGTTAAGAAAGTATTAGTATGGTTAAGATAGCAAGGAAAAAGATTTTCCTGGACAAAATACTGAAATACTAATGTTACTTTTGAGCTATGGAAGATAGGGAGATTTGCTAGTTTGATCTACAGAATGCTATGCAGCTTCAGATTGTCACTTTAACTTAATTCATACTTACCATAGGTTTTTGTCTGTGTGCTCTTCCCAGCTCCTACAGAAAGGAAAGGGGAGAGAGACAGTTTAGACATGAGCATGTAGCTTCGTTGCTTTAAGTTTACCAGACAAACATTACCAAGCACCATAACATTCCATTATTTAGACTGTCTGTTAAGGCATTTTAACTTACAAGAAGAGTAACAAAGGCTTTAAAGGACTCTTTAAAGATATATAGAATAACTACCATGTTCTACAAATACAAAAGTGATAACTAATCTAGAACTCATAGGGTTTTTTTCCAGCCAGTAAGCCAGAAGTCGCTCAAGGTTAAGCAGTGTTATGACAAGCCACAGCAGGCAATCAATCCTAAACCTCATGCAGAAGACATGCGCCACTGACAACCATTGACCAGATGAAGCAAGATTCATCTCAGTGAGCACCCCACACCATGTGAGAAGGAAGACCGTTTCCCCATGAAGGGTCATCGGTGGTTTGTACTCCTTTTCTACTGAAGAGCAGAGAGCACAAGATTCTCTCCTACAGAGCCTCTTCTCCTCAGGATGATTCAAGCCTGACCATTAATGATGGTGTAGTTCTTTAGGCAGCAGGAAATGGATAGCAAGAAGATCCTTTTATCACCGAGGATATAAGGATCAAGAGGAAAGTTTTGAAGTTTCAGTATCTATGAACTTTAAAATTTCAAATCAAGACTTATTATTGTCATGCCTATTTAAGACTAGAAACGATACTAGTTTAAGGGCTTATGCAAATTAAAACGGACCTTTTGTTAAGGGTAGCTTTGGAAGCACCCTTTGAGGGCTGGCACATCAACTTCACCTTTACATTCCAAGTACACAACAATAGCATTCCTTTATGCCCTCGATTTCCTTTAGTACGATGCACCCCTCTGATTACCCAAAGAGGTTTAAGAAAAACAAAGGACTGTCCAGGAACACAGTTAACATTCCCCTGCCTGTAAGTTTGCCCTTTTGAAACAGTGCCATTATGCAGAAATTCGCCACTATGAAAACACAGCTCAAAACAAAAGCCTCTGCATCTCAAGTACCACCAGAAGCTCAGTGCTTCCCTACAGCCTGTTTTGAGTAAGAGCTGGTATTTACTGAACATACAGCTAAGATCTCAACACACATCTTTCAGTATCCTAGAACAGAACTCCCAACATCTCTTCCTACTAAAGAGCCATTCACCCACAGCTACTCAGCTCTCAGTAACCACAGTATGTGTACAGATAGTAGGCATCAGAAACCTGGGAGATACATAGAGGAACTGGTCACATAACCTATGAAGCACACCTGAACAATAAGTTCGAGCCACAAGTCCAGAAAACAAGTACTTAAAGCTAGAAATAGTCATTCTATTCTAATCTAAGCTCCTAAATATTTGGGAGACCTCTCAAAAAAGTGAGGAAAAAAACTTATTCCTGCTCACTGAAACACTATTAGAAGTGTTCAAGTTTGTCTAACCTCTGAGATTTAGACAAGAGGCTCAAGGCACCTATTACTGCATTAATCCAAACATCAAGTGGTGTCGTTGAGTAAGAATGACAGTACTACTGGAAGTCACTACTTAAGCATCTAAATGTCTAACTTAAAGAAAACATTCGCTCCCTGTTTTTGTTTTCCTGTAGCTAGGAGATCCAATGGAAAGCATCTTCCTCTGTCAAAAACGGGAGTTCAACTCAAGGAAAGAAGCTGATGTTAGTGTACCAACTTGCAGTTGGGCCAATCTTTTCCCGAAGTTTAAACCCAACCCCTTTGCCAGTGAGCTATAGCACAAAGTCACTCTGCATAATGTTTTTAGCCCCATTTCAACCTGGCAGTCTTGCTGAGGCTAGTTAGCTATGATACAGTTAATCATCTTGTTTTAAAAGACATGCTGGCATTTTTGTATCTTTACCAGAAGGTGGCCCTGTTAACATGGCAGTTAAGACTACTGTGAAAACAAGTTCAGTGAAATGAAGTGTTTCACACCAGTTACTGCCACTTGCACAAGACAAGCACACTTATTTGGAGATAATTCAAGTCCCAGTGAGCCAAGTCTTCACCAACTCCAGCTGGAACCAGGCTAAACCTGGTTTCATAATCTCACAGTAAAGATGCACTTTGTCCAATTCGATCCTGGGACAGAGTTCTCCAAACAGCGAGTGCAGTTATGAAATAGACTTGCATAAGAGATCTATACAGACAAAATAAACTACAAACAAAACCAGACTTGAACACTAAGTGGCTAAGAAAAATGGCTTCTACTTCCAAAACCCGGAAGTCTCATTCCCCTGCATTACCATAAGCTTACCCTGGAACAGTTTGCTGCCATTTTCCTCCTCCCCCAGAAAACATTTTGTAGATTCAGCACAAAGGGGAAGATGCCATTTTTCACAAGACCAAAACCTACTCAGGCTCTTTGTGACACAAGTATTTCTGAAGTATTAGTCACAGCATATAATTATCATATTACTGCTTCACATGGGCAAGCCTTAACACTCAGATCTGATGTTTGCTCTGGACTATGTTAACAAGCTTTCATTCTGTCATCTTGGCATACACAAATTTTACATTTTGAGTATTGTGCAATACTAGTAGCAAGTCGTTTTCTTTCTGTTTGTTTGGGTTGGTTTTTTTAAAATATTTTTCTGTGTAAAATTCAGTCCAAGAGATAGTTAAGTATTTTGAAGCTAATCCACCACGTTTTGTTCAGTCCTAAGTTCTGTTAAACAGACACTGCCTCTTCCACAAGTAAATGGGATGAAAGCAGTAAAGTAGGTTAAGTGTGCATACCTCTAGTTCTCTCATGCTGAAGACTTCCACCCCACACTTTTTGCCACGTTCCACAAGATCCATGCCAAAAGACTCCATAATAACAATGGTGTTGAGCATTGGAGTTTCCCCCTTTTCCACATTGGTTAGCAGAAGTTGGGCCTTGTCAGGTTTGTCACAGAAAACCAATGACAAGTCAGCTGATGAAAGAGAATAGCATTTTCAGTATGACAAGTTTAGAGTAGATCCATACTTATTTCAGAACATGGTAATGGAAGACTTCTGAAGAAGGCTACAGTTCTGCCATTGTACATTCAGTCACTGAGTTACTGAAAGCATCCTACCTTTGTTCACAATGTAGGTAATTGCCTCAGTTCCCAGTGTATCGTAGAGTGGCACCACCACCATGGAGAACGCGTAGCATCCCTGTTCAATGATAACCCACTGCACAAAAAGAGATGCAAGTCACTATGTGGTTGCTTATCATAACAGACCTCTAAGAAAGGCTCGTATTTGGATTCCAACAAGGAAGCTAATAGTACAGAGCTCCTTTGGACAAGTCTTTCAAAAAAGAAAGTGGCAGTTTGTATCATTTGTTTACTTTGAAGACCTACTACATTTTTATCTATGGAAAGAAAAACAGCAAGGAGCTATGGGAAAGATTCCAATTCAATAAAGTTCAACTCTGTCCTTAAGTGTAATTCTAAGTACTTTTGAAAAACCAGTTAACATTAACTGTCTCCTTAGTTTACCTATTAACAGAAAGAGACTTTGAGTAAGAGTACAGTATTTTTTCTTGGTTTTAGGTTATCAAAGTAGCCAAAGCCTTCAGTATTCTATATTACCATGGTGTATGAATCAGTGAAGGACTTGCTCATGTCTTGATGCACATTAAATTTATATATACACACAGTATTCTTATCTCTGCATTATACAGTTAAACTAGAAGTCCTTTGGAAAGCCAGCCCCAGAAAGTTTTTCATCATTTCTCAAGACTAACCATAATTCTTTAAAGGAATCTAATCTGAAGACTTCTATAAAAAAAAAAGCAATTACATCCCTACAAGCTGCAATAAGAAGGATTTGCCTGCTAACAAGTGCAGTACTCTATAAACCCACTGGATATTGCAGCCTTATTGTGCGTGATGCAAGCTGGCGGTGCTTTACAGCAAGCCTGATTTCATCCAGAGTACCACGAAGGTAAAGCAGTCATGCAATTCTTTTTCCAGATAGTAGCTATCGGGTATAGTTTCTAAATAACAAGCTACACCAAAATACAGGGTAGCATGTGACTCTTGAAATGGGAGCCTCCAGACACACAAAGAGGCCAGTGGAATTGGAACATTTCAGTTTTTCTCATCAAAGCATGGCAAAAATTTCTCTGACACTCTACCTTTAGTCAGTGCCAGTTACAGGAACAAAACAACATGCATCTTTAAAAGTTATCAGAACTTACAATTCAACAAGCATTGCATTAACAAGGGTGCTTGTTTCCCTTCCCCACCCCCAAACTTTGTCACACTTTCCAGTGTTTTTGCAGGACAGTAGCCAGTTACCTCACCCCCGAACGATGACAAGTTTAAAGACCATTCAGCTGGTTATGCCACATAATATCTAACATAGAGGCTATGTTAACAAAGTTGCTAAATCTCAGTTTTACACACTGTTTATTATGGGCAAGTCTCCTAAAGTAAGTTCTCTACCGATTGAGACAGCCTTAAATACAGGGAATTTTTTGAGACCATTTACGCAATAAGCCAAGTTGTACACCTCTTGTCTAAAAAGACTTCTTATAAAACTAGTGCAAGGCCAGGTAACTTGACATTCATGCAGACATTAGACATACTGATGAGTCTAAGCAGGCACACCTATAGCAGCCATGAAAGGGTCCACCGAATATTTCTTCCTAGAGAGCTTCCACATGTACATGATACAAGGGGGACGCTGTATTGCTGTTCAGCAGCCTGAAATTTAGGAGTTGTTTTAATAGGGTTGGGGTCTACTACAGCAGAAGCCGCACACAGCGATAAAAGCTTCCTGTTGCAGCCTCCAACAACTCTTGCACCCTGTCATTCTCAATACAGCCACCAGCATCTCTATTTTCTGAACTACCAAGACATTTTTCTTCCATTTTAGCTTCTAAGTTAAGAACATACAAATACCAAACCTTGACACTCGAGTTCTCTCTCAAAGCCCGAGCAAACAACTAGTACTGAATACAGACAGCAGTCTGAAAGTTTTAGTTTGTTTTCTGACATGGCTCTGATTTTCTATTAAGGGACACTGTATATTTCACTGTCCTGTTTTCTCAATCCAAAACACAACTTCCTTGCTTGCAGAAGAGATCATCTGTTTCCCAGTTACTCAAAGAGAAAGTAATATTTTTATTTATAAATCCAAGTTTGGTTTTGGGTTTTTTTAGTGAACATTTAAGCAAGTAACATGCTAGGATTTTCCCCCATTAGGGGACTTCCCCAGCAGTTGTTCCCTGAACTGACAAATGTGAATCACTTCACACAAAAAAAAAAAACACCCTTCAAATAATCTCCTGTCTGGATTAGTGATTATATTGGGGATGTCACAACACCCATCCAGTGTGTTTCAGCAGGGAAAATCCCAGATTTAAAATTGTTGGTTTAAACAAGTCTTTTCAGCTCATTCCAGACCCAACTCACAGCCTGCTGGCTGGAGCAATGCAACTCAAGCACATTTTGTCTCTGTGATCCAAGAGCAGAACGCACTACCGTTGCTCTCCTTCAGAAAATCCACCCACCCAGCAGTCAGAGAGTTTGCACTCAAAGGTCTATAGACAAACAGTTCAAACAGGCACAACGCTAACACATGGCTCCTTTTTTACTTCCAGTTCATAATGTTATAAGCACAGGAGAATGAACTGAAGAGTCTGCAACACAATGTCATTTAACAGCTTCCTGGTTAGAGACATCCCAGCCTTTTTTATTACAGAAATGAAACCGTAACTGTTAGACCCAGAATTCCAGCAGGAAAATCCAAGCAGCAAACTACTGCAGATTTCAGAGTCTGGAAAAAAAGTGTTTTCCTTCACCTGTACTAGGCTAGAGTTAGGGTTGGTTTTGTGGTGTAAGTTGGGAGGGGAGGAAGGGGGTCAAGGTCACTTGTCACACAGCTTGCATTCTAATGGCAGCAGGGAGAGCTCTGTGACAAACTGAAATCAGAAGAGATCCAAGAGCAAGCAGTTGTCCAGCACGACCAAGACACTGATTCAGCTTCCAACCCTGTCAACACTGTAGATGGCTCTAGATAATGGCATCCAGCTGGGTACATTTAATCAAGAGGGACAGCATATTCTTGACAAAACTTAAGAGCCAGTCTCCTGTCTTAATACAGGTTTGGATTGAACTAGCTTAATGAAGCAAGTACCAGCTCAAGCTACTAAGGACATAAACATAGGTTAGAGAAATTCAGTCCTATTAAATAAATTTAATAAACAAGTCTAGAGAATAAATATTTACTGGATATTTCATATTGTTTAGAAACAGCAATCTAGAACCACTTCACGGTTAAAAAGGAGAGACTAGCTAATCAATCGAAATATCCCTATGGTTGCCTCAGGTTTGTAACATCATTTTGCTTTGTCAGGTGATCTTCTTTAATTATGTCACTTTTAATCTTTCTGCCCCTTTATTAAACTGCAATTAGTTTTCAATTTTTGCCTTCATCAGCAGTTCTCCCTCCCAGAATCTTTGTGCCCAGGGCCTCTGGCAGAGATAGAGCTATCACCTTGAGCCATCTTCTATTTGTCCAAATATTTAATCACTAAGTGCTTCTTTGGGTTTTGAAGGGTTTAAAAGCCTCCTTATGACTTCCAGACACTTTCAGTTACCTCATACTTCAACGCCACTTTTTAAGAGAAAGCAAATGGTGATTACATTCTCTAAGTACTGCATTAGCTTCCCATTAAACAGCCCTCCTCTGTAAACTGGAAAGAGCAGAAGAGAATGAGTTGAGTTCTGCATTCAGCTCTGGGAGTTTAAAAAAGCCAAAAGGGTATAAGAGACTAACAGTTGTATCAATTATCAGTTTTGTTTCTTATATGAAGATGCCTCGTGGGTCTACAACGTCAGTCTTTAGCCTTTTCCCCCCAATGCCCAATCGACTCTTAGTGGGGATGTTCACTACACTATCAAAAAGCAACAACAGATATTAAGAGGGGGCCACTTCAGTAACAGCTCAACCACCAATACACACACCGTCAATTAAGTTACCTCAGGTCTGTTTTGTGAAAAGATTCCTATATATTGAACATGAGACGGTTTGAAGCCTCGGTGGAGTAATGCAGAGCCCACGCATTCAGCTCTGTCTGAAACCTGGAGGGGCAAAAAAAAAAGACAAAAAAATTGAGAGCAAACTCATCAGTATACACTCCTTAACATTACTGTACCTTAAGTCTTACAAAAAGAAGGCAAATAAGTGGTATGAAGTAGACAGAAGTTCTCTAGGCTATTTGGGATGTCCTCTGTGACTTTGATAACCTAAACACTGCAGTGTCATTACACTGCACTGATTGTAGATACTACACTTGCACTCAATATACATCAGAAGAGACACTTAATCCAGTTGGACTTCAAAGTGTTAGGTGTAAATTTAAATGTTAAGCTCACATACAACAAAACAGCCTTTTCTGTGTGTCTGTATCAAACCCCAGAAGTGACCCTGGAGTGATTCAGCATTATATTTCTGCTCAATCACAAGCACTACATATGCCATCCATCTGCTTCATTCAGTGCCTAAGGGAATAGCATTTCTCCCTTCTAAGAGCAGGAGAAAAGGAGGCAAAACCCATCTAGTTCTATAAACAAAGCTTGGGAAGGCAATTTTCTAAATTCTTTCCATATAGCACATGACCTGAATCCGTGTTAGTCACATGACTCAAACAGAAAAGCTTTATTAAAGAGAGGTCACACCTAACAAGCGCCCAGCAAAATGACCTTGGGAAAAGTGAGGTCTGCTACATACAAAAGACATTTAATGACCTTAGCAGCATGCAATAGGCAAGCTTTATGCAAATTTGAAGACAATAACTGATTAAATCAGGAACAACCTAAAAATGCACAGCTGTTAGAAGATTTGCATAAAGATATTTTTAGCAATCATGAAGGAGCACGCTACTAGTTAGAAGCGTATCTTAACACCCTATGCAACCACCATTCAGCACTACGGAGACACATTGTCAAGAAGCACAAGTAACATCTGTAGATAGGACTTTTCCTAGCATAAAATGAGCCTCTCACAAGCAAGCAGTAGCAGCCTGAGTCCCCAAATACCACTTCAAAGCTGCAGCCCTTCAGAGGCAGTGTCCAAGTTCTACACAATTCAGCAACAAGATGCTAAAAGCTAGCAAGAACTCAAAAATTCTGAAATAAAACCACTAATAAACCCAGGTGCAGGAGATACTATTCTTTTCTTCCTCTTGCACTTATTTGATGCTGTTCCATTAAGATACTCTAACAGGAACTAGAACCTTTCTGCAATATTCTGCTACTACTTTTAAAACATCTATAAATAATTAAGATTTGTTATATCACATTACTGGATGTTGTATCAGTGGTCTCAGCAAGCAAAAGCAGGTCTAGCACTAGCTTAGAGAGACTACTTACCTCTTTATAGGAGATCCACTCATACGGCTGGTTTGGTTTTCTGACACCTAGACATGGACCATTATCTAAAAATGATAATCAAGAGTTACTCAAAATTTACCCCTGGCTCCTCTGACCTGACACCACACTGACTACGCTCTCAGTATTAAGCCTCTAGATTCTTTGCAGACACCTTCAGAAGAGAAACTTTTTTTTTTAGGGGTTTGTGGGCAGGGGGGGAAGCTGGGGAAGGACACAGAGGCAGCAAGATTGGTTTAGGCTAAGGAGCAGAGCACTGACTTTATTCACACAACTGCTTCACAAGAGGTCACAGTTAAATTTCCTTCAAGAAAGCCCACATCCGATACATTCACCATATTGCTAGGTAGATGTGCCCTGTTCCCAACTGCATTTCAGATGAGCCCAGACCTTTAGTTCTTGACATGTTGTTGAAAAGAGTTATCTGTGATTTTAAACTTACTTGATACTTGCACGCCCCTTTGGAAGACGTCATAAGCTGTTCTGACATCATCGTAGTAGTAAATTAACAGTTCATCACTCTTAAGAAGAGAGGACCTTCTAGCATGCTCACTACCCTAAGAAAACCAATTAGGAAGGTTAGACACACTTGTTGGTTATAAACGAACAGGAATTTCCTGAAGGAATAAAAACATCTCATCCATTAAGTTTTGTTAGGAGCCTTGGCAAATTCTGCTTGAGAGAACTTCAGTTCTGTTCACCACCAGGGGAGAGATCTGCAACATCTCACAGGATATTGTTTAAAGAGTCAGGCTGCTCCCTGCATTACTAAAAACCTGACAGGAAAAAAAAAATCTTATTCCTCAGCTACCTATGATAACGCAGAACAAGTGAGAACCACAAAATGCCGTTGATATTCCTTACTAGACACCGGGTTTTTCCTTAAAAAGTGTTTTACTCTATTATTGCAGTATATAGCATAATTAATTCCATCAAGCTTTCTAAATCACTCCAGCCTCCAAGCTCTCTGGATACAATATTAATGCCGAGATCCTAATCTACTTTTCTAATTAAGATTACAAAAACATAATCATGCTTCAAACTGTGGTTTCAAAACCTAAATGATTTTAAGGGTGGTCAACAACACCCTAAAACAAGCGTTCTCATAAGTAAAATACTCTGTACCAGATAGAAATTTAGTCTTTAATCCAATTTAGAGTTCCATCTTACAAAACAGGTTTCCTCCTGATCTAGTTAGAGGCAGTCGAGACAATATTACCTTGAGGGTTAAAATCACCGTTTTTCAGCAGGTGAGCATGACATAGGCTACAATTGGAAGTCCATACAAAAGTTCAATAATTCATAGTTTTAACATAGCCTTTTTTAGAGCGATTGATTAAACAATCTCATTTGATATCAGTCTCATTTCACAAGTTGCAGTTATACAAGCACTATTGGGCCACATTTATTAGTCCTGCTATGACAGACACCTACAAGCAAGTTCTTAGCAGGAAGAGCCCAGCTGGTTAAACAGAGGGTCTTGAGTAAACAATGCAGAAGATTCTGTCTCCATCAGTGGTTGTAGTCAACTCTTGGCTCTTTCACAAACTCAAATCCTGGACTAACTAAATCTAAGCCTCAATTGTGCCATCATCTACAGTGTCAAAAAACCTATTCTTATGCAATCATAGGCTATTCCCGGCCATTGGTTTATTTTCCTGTTTTCAAAGTCCCCTGGAAGACCAGAGAGCACCTGTTCATGTTTAAGCTAGATAAACACAGGTTTATCTGCAGAAGATGTCATATTGCCCATGTCCACAGAAAGGAGTTAACACATTAAAGGCACAGAAGAAATATTTTAACACCAAAACAAGTCTAACTTGTTTTAGCAAAACACTATGCGTAATGCAGTGCTTGCCACTCCTTTGACAGTAAGCAGAGATGTACACTGTGAACATGACCCAGAACAAATTAATGACTGGCTTACCTCTAAAAATTCAGAACATTAGAAATTCAAGAACATACTTGCACTCAGACCAACATCTACTCTACAGGAAGTGAAGAGTTCACTAATGCATGTCTCTGCCTGGAACGAAGAGCAAGACTACTTGCTTTATTGCACTGGTTTCACAGATCTTGATTATCCAAGGTCAGCTTCTAGATTTTTCCCCAGTTTTACCGCTTCTGGAGCTAACCTGAGGAAGGTCACATACTGTAGTTTGTTGGCATTACCTGTGACTGTAGTTACAAGTACAATGTATCAGTACCATGTTTGATGTGCTACAATTCCCCTGTCAGATGAAATACCATATCCTAAGCCATTCCTGGGCAAAGCCAAGAAATATTTGTTTTCTCCTCATCTGAGCTACCACCATTTTATTTACACACCCTATTACTCAGCAACACAAAAGCCATTTTTGCAGGGCCTGAGGCACTCTACCAAATTTGAGAGACTTAGACAGACCGCACGCTGCTCAGATACAAGACTGACTGCACCCACCTTCTGAAAAAAAACAGCAGCTCTGTAGAACTGCTGTTGAAGAGATGCCATCAATTCTCATGAGCTTTCAGTAAAGGGAAACATAACCAACTTGTGGTTCAGCTTACTTCATTCTTTTCCCCAAAGTAAAGTGAAATTAATTCAATTTTCGACAGCCCTAGAATAAGAGTTTCGCTGAAAAACACCCAGCTCAGTGCATGAAGGCCATCAGGAGTTCAATGTTAGTCTTCAGAGATGCAGTAAAATACACCTGGATATGCTGAAGATCATTTAGACCTTACTTATGCTCCCATTCATTACAACCACCAAACATTTGAATCTGAGGAATGGAAAGTTTGGCTGGTTTCACAGAAATTATTCTAATGGGATCTAACAGATCTGTCCGGTACAAAGGTAAGCACTCAAAAGGGCTGTCAGTTTTACCCATGTTCTTAAGGAGCCAGGCAATAAAATCTCATTAACGTGAGAACAGCCTCTGGTTACTCAAGCAAAGCAGCCCATGCAGGAGCTGAGGGAGTTGCAGGGAATTGACCCATTACACAGCAAGAGCTGGACATTAAGAAAAGCCTTGGCATTGGTTCAGAATAGCAGGAGCTGAGGGAAACAGATTTATTCTACAACAGAGGCATATCTTACTCTATCAGTGCCTATTTGGGTCACATAACAAGGTAGCCACTCTTGTTCAAGCCCTGGGTTTGCTTCTTGTTGACACAGGCTGCTTAGGATTAGCAGTAATGTCAAAACGCTCTGTTGGCTCCACCACGCCTCAGAGGCGGGAGACCCAATTTCCATTTTCCTGAGAGGGAAAGTACACCAGCAAGTGGCACTTAGGTCACCAGCACGCATATTGTGAGCAGCAAGAAGTATAAACTATTGGAGTTTTCAAAGCAGCCATATCATTTTAAGCATGCTGATGCCTAGGTAAGCACACAACAGCTGAAACTGATCACTTAGTAGGGAGGCAAGCACATGTCTAATCAAGTGATTCTTGAGAGACAAGGCAAGCTAGAGTTCTGGTAATGTATCAGGAAAACGCAAGGGGGGTTAAAAGTTTTCATGAGTTGAATACCTCTCTCCATATTTGAATGTCTTTTCTTAAAGGAAGAAAAACGCCACAGATCCAAACTCTTTACTACTAGAAAATACTGACATCCTACTGTTTATTTACATGCTATCTTTCTACATGCTTTAGCAGAACTTGAGCCAGATAGAAGTATTTGGGTTCTTAAACCAAGATTTAATATATATGACAGCCATACACCTGCACTCAAATCCATAAGCGAAGTTGAGTTAGCAATCACCAACAGAAAGCGGAATCTACAAGCAGACAGATCCAGATGCGCCTACAATTACAGGCATTAAGGGTGCACAAGCTTTGCAAAACACAGGACTAATGCTCTACTTCTGCCATTACCATAGCACTGGAATTCTTAACAGTACGGCACATGATAGAGTATAGCATGAGTCTCAGCAACGCAGTCTCACACTAGTCAGACTTTACTTAGAATTACTTTTCATTAGCCTTGTCTCCCCTCCTACAGACAATGGATTCAAGTGGATCCTGAAAGATTTTCACCTGTATCTCTGAGAAGTCTCCCCTGAAGAGAGGCTGGGAGCTTTGAAGACAAGAGGGTTTCTTTTAGTAAAATGTAACTGTAGTACGCATACTTAAAGATGATACTCCACATCTTTTAATTACAGCATCTACTCTAGAAGAGCTGATACTTTAAGTAACTCTTTGTACCAATATTCGACTAAGCATGCAATCTTTATGCTCACTCAGTGATGATTAAAATGGGTCACTGAGTGCTAGCCTACCAAATCAAAGCTTTCCAGAGATGGGAAGTGACCTGGAACAGCAGTAAACATGATCTTTCTCCTCTCATATAAAGTTATGAAAAATTATTACCAGAATATGTAGAAACCCTACTCCAGTCACTGACTTCTTTTAACTTTGTTAGAGGCCAAGGAAATAAGTCACAAGTAAGAATTAAGCAGGAGCTTATTTATAGTTCAAACTTATTATCATTAATGAATAGGTAGATCAGATATTAAAACAGTAGAGAAGAGGAATTGCCTGCCTTCTGCCACGTCTTTTTTGCAGCACATTTCTTACTCCCTAGACCTTTTAATATTGTATTGCTTAGCCAGAAAAAAAACGTTAAGACATAATTTGAGAGTAGTATTTGATGTTTTTCTTCTGTGGAAGTGACAATACATCTTAACACACGTATAAGAGAATGGAATAAGAAATTCTACATGTAGTGAGAAACTGGATCCCAAGCACTGTATTACATTCTTGTTACTGTTATAAAAGAACCAATTCTAACAGACACTTGAAACTTGCTGTAAAACATACACTCTCATTTGATTGAGGAGAAGGACCTGGGGGTCCTGGTAGACAGCAAATTATCCATGAGCCAGCAGTGTGCCCTTGTCGCCAAGAAGGCCAATGGCATCCTGGGCTGCATAGGGAAGACTGTGGCCAGTAGGTCGAGGGAGGTCATTCTCCCCCTCTACTCTGCACTGGTGAGGCCACAACTGGAGTACTGTGTCCAGTTTTGGGCTCCCCAGTTCAAGAGGGACAGGGAACTACTGGAGCGAGTCCAGCGAAGGGCAACCAAGATGATCATGGGACTGGAGCACCTCCCTTATGAGGAAGGGCTGAAAGAGCTGGGACTCTTTAGCCTGGAGAAGAGAAGGTTGAGGGGGGACCTGATTAATGTTTACAAGTACCTAAAGGGTGGGTTTAAGGAGGACGGAGCCAGGCTCTTTTCAATGGTTCCCAGTGACAGGACAAGGGGCAATGGGCACAAGCTAGAACATAGGAAGTTCCGTTCAAATACACGGAAAAACTTCTTTACAGTGAGGGTGACAGAGCACTGGAACAGGCTGCCCAGGGAGGTTGTGGAGTCCCCTTCTCTGGAGATTTTCAAGACCCGCCTGGATGCAGCCCTGAGGGATGTGCTTTAGGCAATCCTGCTCTAGCAGGGGAGTTGGACTAGATGATCTCTAGAGGTCCCTTCCAACTCTGAAGATTCCGTGATTACACTTTAATACAGTTTATAACATTGCATCAAGGGCTGTCAATCATCTGAACTGTCAATAAGCAAAAATGAGCAAGATCTATCCAGTTTAACATGTTCTTAAGGTTTGAGCACTTTTATCACCACAGCATGCTAACACTCATCTGTTTTTCATTTAAGTTTTACTACTGTTCAGACTTCCTATTAAAATGTATTTTCTGAAGAGGCAATGAAAAATAATGCTGTTATACCTATCTTGCTCTGATCAGAGAGCTGATCTTAATTAGCACAATATAGATCAATGATGCATTAAGTAGTTTAGTGAAGACTCATACTACCAAACAACGATTTCAGTCACAGAATCCAGCAGTGATTAGCAATTTCACCTGAAGAGGTAAAGGCAGTGAAGTAAGACTGCTGTCAAGAGTCTCAAGCAAATAAGTATTTGTCACTGATTTTTGTAGCCAGTTAAGAGCCCCTGTTTTACCATCTTCCAATGCAAAGCCCCACAAATCTGCTGAAGTCTATGTTGACTGGTGAGGCGCTCCACAGCTGGAAAGCTTTCACTGCGAGTTTACTCCAGCCACCAAACTCTGCTACTCTACAAGACTGTTCCACCACTGTCCAAGCAACTGCTGTCAGGATTGCAAAAGCTCACCAAGAGAGGCAAGATCTCACCTCTAGATCCTTATTCTACACATGTTCCTTGAAAGGAGACATTTTTGGCAATTATCACATTGCCAGAGCACATTTTTGTTTCCCCTTTGTGTACGTCTAATAGCAGACCATTACTTGCTGTAGTAACACATGTGAGTTAGCTTACTGTATACTATACTGGAAAGAAGATTAGGAAATAAATGGTACTAACTAAACTTTTGAATGGAGGGGCCAGCTAATGCTTCATTCTTCAATTTCAATAGCATGAGACATTGCAAAGTGCCTGATTTGAGACTATGACAGGATTTTGCTTTGCTACAGTTCATGAAAGTCTACCTACTGTAAGTTTCAAACTGCTCTGCCACATTTGTTTACATGAGTTTGTAGTCACATCTACTCTTAAGCACAATGAGAAGTCACATTAATTGCATTTGATGTAGGACAACTAGATGCAGTCTATTCACACAGACGAATGTGCTCTAAAGGGAGACTTCAGTTGCAAGTATATATATAAGAATATCTATAGTGGTATTTCTTGACTATCAAGAGTAATGCAAGAAACTGTCAGCCTTACAGTCCTACATTTTGTAATTATCTCCCTTGAAGATCACAACTTTTCAAAGCTGTATCCTTCTTTCCCAAGAAGAAAACACCTTGTGTACCCTGAAGAAATACACAGGCACTCTTGAAAGAATTAAACAAGCAGTAAAATTTTTACTCTGTAGTGAACAAGGGAATTGATATAACTGCTGCTCAGGAAACCCCAGCCATGTAATCAGTTGTCTATATTTGCTTCTAAGCAACAGTAGCTCCCAGTCAGACTTTCCATATTTGACTTTGCTATTTAGAACAAAAAAACACCTAACAGCAACTCTGTCTGTTTCTAAAAAGCACAAAACAAAAGCTAACCTAGAATATCCAGAGTTTAGCAGGCAATTGCTTTAATTTCAACTTACTCTATTGCTGGGATCTCTTGGCAGGACTAATATATCTTTCCACAGATCATTTGAGGACAGTTAGTACCCTCTTCATGCTTGTAACCCAATATATAGTCTCATCTGTCAGCTATTATAAACTAATTATTATAACAGAAAATTAACCTAATCAGTATACAGACTCTGACCCCAAGACCTAATTTAATAGGTCAACACCCAAACACGTGGCCAGGAATTGAAAACTGCACTGTGCCAATTCTAACAGTCACAAGTCTCCTCCCACCAGTCAGATCAGAAGCTCAGTTTTCTCAGCACAAAGACTTTTTCTCCCATGCTAGTTATTACCACTGACATCAACCCTCAAAGTGTTTTTTCCATTCAAAAAGCTAAAAAACCTGAGTGCAAGCCATATTTCAGAAAAAACAAACATGCCCTGAAGTGTGTTCCCCCCACACTACAAGTTTGGAAACGGTCTTATGTAAATCAGCATTTGGTATCTCTCAAATGACAACATCCATCAAGTGACACTTACCTCTACTTCCACAGATTGCATTGCTAAATCACATGGTGGTTTTAATGCTTTCGGTCTTGTTGCATACCAGTAGGTCGTGAGAGCTGCAAAAGCACCGAAGCCCATCAGCGTATTTGTTGGAAGGGTACGTACATACTGTCTGACATCCCCAAGTTCTGGCATTCGTAGGTATCTAAACAACTCATGTGCTTGCATTGCAGTTCAGTGCGGTTGTCCCAAGGCTGGAATCTGTTGATATGAAAGAAAGTTACACACAAAGATTTGAAATCGCCTTTCAATTCACTGTTGTTGTAGGAGAGCGATGTATACTTTGTCCTGCTAGCTTCCCACTATCAAAATAATTTGATCCGCCAGCAGGCAGGTAGAGGCAATACCTTTAGACTTCTGTGCTGCAATTAAGCAAGCATACAATTACTGGTTCATACTCTAGAAAAACAGGTGGGGCTGACAGGAGGCAATTTCTGCAGAGTTTTAATATGGCTTTTAACAGACCTTGCATTTTAGAAAAAAGGCAAAATATTTAAGGACAACATTTCACAAATGCTAAACATTTACTTCTACAGTAGCTGTACTGTAAGACTGTTCAATCAGTAAATGGCAAACAGGGAAGTCAAGGAGAGGGAGGGCAGGGGTATAAGATGTTAACTTGCCTGCATTAACCTAAGAGAGAGCATCCTAATCCTATAGCAGCCTAGCAGGATTTTTCATCTCTTAGGTCTATTAAATAAACTCTCTCTTTTCAATCGTGCACAGAAAGCTCACTACAGCAAGCTGCCTTTGCAGCTGATATCCTCCCATAGCTCCTCTATGCTAGCAAGCTTCCTATTTCTCCCAGCACCATACCAGCAATTTATCTCTGGTCACGAGGCAGACTCAAGCAGCATCTAAGGAGGCCCAGGGCAGCAGTATAATCAAGCACAGGAAGCACATTTGATTTGTCACGTTCGCACAGAAGGAAGAGCCGAAAGAAGCTGCTCCCCGACATGGATATTCCACAGCAAGAACCAGCCATGGAAAAAAAAAAAAGGGATGGCAGTCAGCTCAGCTGGTGCTCTCCTCTACAGCCAAGGTCTCCCGGGACGTTTGTCACATGCCAAACCCCCCAGCTCCTGCCCAGTAGGTGAGAGGTAAGCAGCAGGCAGCCGGCCTGCCCGGGGCCAATGGCAACCGGCCCCCGGTCACCCCACTGCCTGCCGAAGGGCTCCCGCCTGCCCGGCTGGCAGCAGCGCTCACCCCTGCCTGTCACCCAGGGACAGATGTCGGGAAGCGACGCGCTTTCCTGCTTGCTTGAAGGAAAGCAGGATTTAGTCAGATAATTTAGGTCCAGCCTCTTCCGATGGACAATAGAATTAAAACAATGAAGAACGTCAGAATGTGTGTTTAAATAGCTACAATACACTGTATAACAATACACTGCTGCAGGATGGCAGCGTAGGAGACGCTGAAATGCAAACAGGCAGAATGATATGCTTATGAGTTTTAAAGCCAACCATACCAGGCTGATATTTCATATTTCTATAGGAAAAATCTCTAGTTTACAGTCTGCCCTTGAAATCTTTGCTGCTGCAATCAGTTATTCAACCAGGCAGGAGAGAAGCTGTCTAGTTCATAAAAAGTCTAACCAGTATTTGGACAATGATTTGCTAGAAACAGCAAAAAAAAAAAGTGCCACAAAAATAGTTCAAAGGGCCCATGGTTTCACAACATTAGCAGAAGGATAGGCTGAAGTAAGGTCACAGATGGAATCAAGTTCCATCTCTGGAAGGGTCCTGGACCCACCAAGAGCTTCCCAGCCTGCAGGCACTGTCCATCCTCCCCCCTTTTCTTTGCTTTTATGGTATAGCCTCAGGGGACAGGAGTCCCTCACCTAGATAGGCAGTGCAGGGCCACTACAGAAATGCCTTTTGGTTATTTGCACTGTGATACACAGCAGACTGTACTCAAAATCCACAACACATCAGGCTGTGGTAATGGAAGGTGGAGAAGAACTGAAGATACTAACAAGGAATCTCTCCATCTTCCCTCGACATAAAAAAATAAATAACAAAAACACAATTACTGACTTAATAGTTAGAATTACCATGCTGTTGCTTTTTATGCATCAAATCATGCTCATTAGCATTGCAGGCATGAAAACTACCTCTTAAGTTTTAATATACACAGATGAACAGTAAGACTAAGAAGTCATTCCAACAAGGAAGTCTTATCTTACAAGTAAGTTTTGGGCATATTAGAGACACCCTGTTATGAAACTAGAAGAAGGGGGCTATGATGTACCTAAGGGTTAAGAGCAAGCTCAGCTCTTTCCTCCTCAAGCCCTACAATAAGCACCTTTGACTTAAAACAACAGATACTTGCTTTCCTCTCTGCATTAGTCATGATGTGCCCCACACATGCACTATATGACTTAGGAATGCAACGTAATTAGAGAGTTACTCTTCCAAAAGGCTGTGGTGCCATTACAGCTATCAAGAGCTGAAGTAAACATGATCATTTCATTCACAAGTCCCATTGTAGTCAAGGAGCTGCTATGATTTCAGCCTAGGTGAAAAGAGATGCACACCACTACTTTTCATTTCCTTGACCAGTTTTTTTTTGTAGAGAAGCCCATAACATAAAACCTTTCTTGAGCAGTTATACTGCAAGCTGTCAGTTACGTAATGATACATTTTATTGCTTAGGTTTATATTGAGGGATGACTTTTTTTTTTATTACACCTTCTGCCTCATCAGCACAAAAACCCAAGGCTAGGACAGAGTTTTCCACAAGACTAAGCAATTCCTAGCTTTAACACTATCTGCTAAGTCCTATCAATTCTTGCTTTCTGTATTTAAGACAAAGCCAGATGCAACAGGGAGAATAAATTCACATTCTTAACAAATGCACCCAAATATGCCCCATTAAGAAAGGGGGCTTCAATACCTCCCAGCCGTCTTTGATCCACCTCAATATTTACTCAGCCCATGCTCCAATCACATCAGACATCCAGGGTCTTTACTGTGACCCAGGAGGGCAGTTTAGAGCCTTTAGACTGAGACAGAGATCCTCCCAGCAGAGCCAGAGTCTGGCTTTCAGTCCTTTTCCTCAAGGAAGGACCCAGCTAAGTCCGCTCACTCAAGGCAAGCAAAAATAGCCACACTCTCTTCACAAACTCAGGTCCTGCAATGGCCTCTCATCCAGACAGGATCTAGACCACATGGAACAGACTCAAACTCAGTCCCAGTGCGAGACAGGACATAGCAAATGATTGGAAGTTACAGCTGGAGACCCAAAGGAAGAAGATCCCAGACAAGAGAGGTACCAGTTTGTGATACTCAGGTTGCTACACGTAGCAAAAAAACTTAGAGCAGAATGGGTAACATTCTAGGTCAAAAGCACTTGTTCCCTCAATGCAACCAATACGCCTTGGTTGGTTGGCAACTTGAGAAACAGTAACAGAGATATGGGAAAGTGGTTTTAGTAACAGGGCAAAAACCGCTTCAGAGATAGCTACCTGTCCTGGCCAGCTCCACAGAAACAGCAATTCCCAAAATCCAGCCCATGAAAGCAATGGTATCAATTCTGTTAAGGCACTCTGTACAGCTCAGACAAAGGCAGCTCTCTCCGCTCACACACACCCTGCAGCACCCAAGACTCATTCTTTACAGCAGAGCCAGTATCTCAAGGCAACGACCCAAGTTGGCAGGACTCTGCCGTTCTTTGCTGCTCCTACTCTGGGCATACAATGGGCTATTTACAGCGGGCAGCAGCCTGCCTATTGTCTATCCATAGCCAGACATCGTTCGAGTGCAACAGAAGAGAACAGGAGAGCAGCCGTCAGCTTCTGTATTGCAAAGAAAACAACCCCAAGAACCAATGGCCTCTCTTCCCCTCTATCCTAATATTTAGAGAGCGACTCACTAGTGCCGCAGTGGCCTGCCATAAAGGCAGGTCCACCGCACGGTGCGAAAGAAAGTATGTTACTTCCACAGCCTCTTGCAGGCAGGGGAAAGCTATGAAACACGTTTCCCATCTCTTATCATGATGAATATGGCACCAAGATGTGTTCGCTATGATAAGCTGAAACAGGGGATCAGCAACCCGTATACCTTTAAATTATCCTGACAGCTACTTGCCATTGCAGTTTGTTGTCTTCTTACTGAGGCAGGTTACGCTGCACAGCTCCCACGGTTCTCTGTTTTACTTAAGTCTTTCACCACTCATCCTTTGAAAGAGCAATTGCAGAATCATGTTCAAGCTCCTTCATTAAGTATAAGCGGGTGCAACAAATAGCTTTGGCTATTAACAAGAGAAATTCTTTTGTCTGAATAAAATACATAATCCTAATCTCAGAGTGCATTACAATCAGCTTAAATTTGAGATAGTCCAACCTGTCCCAGATACATGCACCCACAACATTCTTGGTGCTGGCCAGGCACTCAGCTGGTTGTGCAGTCACACAAGGGAGATGACCCAGCAAACACCATTTTCCTGGGTTAGTTCTGATGCTAATTCTCAGTTAGAACAACTCTTCTCTGGATGACCAGATAGCCACTAGCTCCCAGAAGCAAACAAGACAGCACAGCTGGGGAAAGGTATGGAACTCTTGTAATACTACACCTTAAGCATGCAACTCCAAACACTGCATGCAAGTCCTCCCAGGATTTTCTCCCCCTGCCCTGCAGTCAAGGCAGCAACTTGCCTGAGGTCTTGCAATCACCTGTGGCAGAGACAAACTGTAACTAGCAAGAAAAGCATAACCACCCTAAGATACAGCAAAGGAGCATAGGTAGAATGAGAATCTAGCTATGAAGGAGAATCCTCAGTTTAAGCCTTGTATGATGTGAATACACCAGCAAGGTGTCTCCTGTGGTGCAGTCTCTCATGTCATGTATGATGTGATAGTCTCTCCCTAGCCACAAAGGAGTTTTCCAAACAAACCAAGTACCACTGAACTGTCTAATCCACTACTCTGCCACCCTCCTCCTCCACCAACCTTCCCCAATTAAAAAACTAATTATCTCATCTTACCCAGAATCACCTAGATCACCCAGCCAGGCTTCAAAGCTATAAACCCTCCTCTTTTACAGCAGTAACTGACAGATGCACTTTCCTGCAGCAGTAAAGAGGTAGGAACTAAAAAGCTGTTAGTGAGGAATCCATCCCATGTACAGACAGGAACCAGCAGGTCCTTAATATTCACCCCCACCCCGCTCCTTCAGACCCCTAGTCTGGCTCTGAGCAACCACAGAGCATCATCAGTGGTTCGGATTGCCTCTGCTGGTTCAGTTTCTGTTCCTGCATTTGGGATAGGGCAGGACCAGAGGGAAGCATCCTGGAAGCTGGATTCAGCCCCATCAGTTGGGCCATGTGTGATTTACTTCATAAACTGCAACTGAAGTTAAAACTCTTGCTGCAGCCTTTAAGGAGCACCACATCTGACACTGATGTGTCAAGGCTCTGTCCCCATCTACAAGAAAAGTCACAGCCCTGTCCTCAGACGTTTGGCTGCAATCCTCCTGCAATCAAATGGAACAACACCTGGATTCTTGCCTGTTAATGATGTCCAATAAGTAATCTGAGTGCACACCAATGAGGTCACTGGAGTTTATTCGAGTTCAGGAGCTGAACCACATGACAAGAACCTGCTCAATGCCTTTTGTGCAATTACAGTCCTCCAGCAGCACTCGGTGACCCTGTATATTAAGGAAAACCAACACTTCCCACTAAAACTTTTGAGGCAGTGATCGATTTAAGTTTTCTTTAATCCATGCCTATACACACACAACATGTCACTGAACAGTCTTGTCAGTTTCTCATCTTCAAAGACCACAGAAGTTGCTTACAAATAATCTATTTTGCAGCTTAAATTACTATCCATTAGAATTGCATCCCTACAACTCCTATTTGCAAGGAGATCATGGCACTAGTCTGTTAATTTAACCTCAATCTGAATACAGTTTAGAGGAAAACCACCCTACAGAAGCAAATTGCTACAAACCAGGAACTTTCTTGTGGCATTAACAGCTTGAGCAAATCATGCCAACTTACTCATTCCACTCCTCTCAGGAAAAGGCTACTATTCAGTAAGCCCAGTATGCAACATCAAGTTAACACATGCTTTGAGTACTCACCTGAGACTCTGAAAGAATGAGTTTCTTACTCATGCTTCTGCCTCCTGAAATCTAGCAGAAGGCAACCTGGGTCAGGCACACTAAGCCACATTGCATCACACTAGATATGTTTTTGGGTTTTTTTGTCCTTCTGAATGTAAACACTAACCCTTCACATTGTGAGGCTGGACAGATCAGTAAGCACTTATGAGAAGCAACCCGTTCACCGAGTGACCTCTCAACACCAGCATTACAAGAAAGAGTATGACAAACCAAGCAACCTTTTGACCTCAGGTACTGAAGTACCCCTGTATTTCCTCTGACCCAGTAGTAGTAAGCATTTTCTTCCAGCTTTCCTAGGAAACTAATCCATCCTTGCCAGGCTATTAATGCAGCCCAACTGCAGAGGCCAAGTTTCAGAACCAAGGCACATGCAGTATCAAACTAAAAAGCTTAAGAGTTCTGAGTTTAAGAACAATAATTCATACAAAAAGCTAGAAAGCCTTTTCTGCAAATGGGACATGATGCACTTCTGCTATAAGCCTTAAATGGTCTGACTACAAAAAACAAAACCCAATTTTCCTCTAAATCTCTATAAAACCATGCAAGCTGTTTTCAGTCAGTTTTGGACAGGCTACACAGTGTGACTGAGATTTAAAACCTAACCAAAAAGGACTATTTCACTATCATATTTTACTCTGTAGATTAATATCTCCCAACATGAAAGGCAGCAAGAGAGAGCAGAAGCCTTGTGTTATCCAGTGTCCTTGTTTCAGGAGCCAGGCGGGACCTGCAGAAACACAAGCCCCCCATCTGCAGCCAGGGTTCAGCCTACTGCCTGTAAAGGTCAGTGCCGTACAGCAGTGCTTCCTCGGGCCACACGGCATTGTGAACTCCCACACAAAACCACATACTGATGAACAAACCGTCTGCCCTCCTATTTGTGAGGATTTCTGGGGAGTTACCACCAGTTATATTTAACACATGAGAATATTTAACATATCTGAACTCGCAATTTAGCGGAGCAGGGAAGTAGGATATGGCTAGCAGTCTATTCTTCAGACTACCAGAAGCCCAATTTATCAAGCAATGTATCCCCTTGGGCCAGAATCTATCTCCCTCTCTGCTGCACACTTGAAAAATTGTGTGCCATTAGCCTTTCTGGGTCTACTCATTTCAATTAACTGTATTACCAAAATTTAGAAAAACAAAACATAAAAAACTACTACTATCTCCTATTGCTCTCATTAGTCAAAGTGTTGTTTGCTTGGAGGGCAAAAAGAGAGAGAAGAAACCATTTACTCTTCCCCACTGGGGATCAACACACCCAGGCCAGAGAAGGTATAACCCACCACTCTCTCCCCTGCAAAAAATCCCACGCAATACTCATTTCTAGTGGAGCGATGAGGTAGGAGGGTCAGCTACAAGGACTTTACGGAAGAAACAGAAGAGTCACTTACCAAGATAACTATTTTAAAGTTGTCTTTCCTTCCATTCTGAATTACTGGTTTTGTTTTTCCATCGACATCAACCTTGTACTTGCCCTTGAAGCAAAAGGCTACTTGAGGGTTTGCTTCTTAAGAACCAAAGACCTACTTCCAACATCATGTTGGCTGATTTGTAGTTGTAAAACAGCATCTACCAAATTTAGAAGCTGCCTTTTAAATTCATTATGATCATGCTGTCCTCCGAATAGGCTAAGGCCATTTGCTCAAGACCTTGAATTGAGTACGCTACACACAACAGCTACTTGTAATTACAAGCCTTAGATTTTCCCCATCAGCCATCGTCAGACATTTTCATATTCCAATACGAGCAAGCTAGATATCCTTGGACTTTAAAGAATCAGGCAGTAACAGTATGGTTCCATGAGGAACTTTGTATTTCAGTTTTTGTATTACTAACACGATTGCTGCAGGAGGAAAAGAAAGGTATTTTTCAGCAAACTGAATGCCTTCTTACACTCAGAATTTCTTGATCCAAGAAATCTGATCCAAATCTCTTGACCTGAAAAATCTCAGCTTGTGAGTTTGAGAGCACGTTCCAAGCAGAAAGGGGAATACAAACACCCCGAGCAGGCTCAGGAGATACTGCACCGTTCTCTGTAAAGCAATGTGGAGGAAAAAAAAATCTGCCAACACCACATGGAATAGCTCTGTGGTCCAGGTACAGATATAGAACCATGGGGTTTGGATAGCAGTCTCTTTAGATGTCACTCTTTCCTATCACAGGACCTGACCATCATATATCAGACTCTAACCCAAGCAAGGCATACGTTTAGATGCATCACCAGGTCCAAGAGGGTGCCTGTAATACCCCAGACAGTTCACAGACGTGCCCTTTAGAAACTCAGAAGGCTTCAAGTGTTGCAATTCCTGTTCCACAGGAACGAGAAATGTATGCATCCTAGAACAAAAGCATCGCGTACAGCAGGCTGAATCGCTGCGCTGAGGCACTGCAAGCCCTACCTAACAGCAGAGAGGAGGCCTGCAAAGTCAAAGCCGCTCAACCTTCCATTTTAGGCCAGTTTGCCTCACACTGCATTTCCATACGCGCTCCCAATTGCTTAAAAAGAAATAGAAAACCAAGCTGCTTCGAGTACGTGCTGCATTCACTCCCGTAAGAACAACCTATTTGAAGACAAGCTCCAATGACCAAACACGAAACCCCTCGGGTTAGCAGGCAGCACCGAGCGGCCAGGGAGCGCCGAGGGCTACTCGGGAACCGGCAGGGGCGACCACCGCAGCCGCTTGCCCCGGGCCGTGCCGGGGGCGAGGGCAGCGCCGGAGCCCGGACAATGCCCCGCAGCGCCGGGGATGGCGGCGGAGCGGGGAGGGAAGGCCGGATCTCTGAGGGGACCGGCGGCCGCTCCACCCCGACGCCCCTCACCGCAGGTGACAGCGGGCGCTTAGGCCGCCCTCAGCCCCGCGGCGAAGGGCAGGCCCCGGCGGGGCCATCCCGCCTCAGCGGCGGCCGACGCCTCCCTGACAGCCCCCGGCCCTCAGCGCGGCCGGGCTCGCCGCCCCATCCCTCGTCTCCCGGGCGGCAGTGGTACGAGAAGCACGCCCTGAACCCCGCTCACCTCCCGCCGGCAACGACGACCACAGTTCTGGTGTGCGCGGCTCCCCCCGGCGCCGCCCTATTTAAGCCGAGCACGGCGGGAGCGGCGTGTGCGTCTGCCGGGCCCTCCTCCTCCGCCCGCCCTCCCGACCGGCGGGCGCTAGGGCCCGGCACGCCCCGCCCTCCCTCCCTCCTTCCCGGCCCCCCTTCCCTCCCCGCCCCTGGGCCGCGGCCCGTCCCGGCCGTTCGCCTCGCGGCTTCGCGGCTCACGGGCCGTCGCTTCATGGTCCCCCGCCTCACGGGCAGTCGCCTCATGGTCCCCTGCCTCAGGGCCACTCGCCTCGCAGGCCGTCGCCTCACGGCTTCCCGCCGCCACTCCGCTGCTCGCCACCGCCTCACCATTTGTGAGGGAGCCGGGGGTTTGAGGCGCATCCCCATGAGGCGCTTAGGGCCGCGGCGGCGACAACTGACAGCGCTCGGAACGGGGTTTGGGTGGCCGCCGTGCTTCCATCAGTCCCTTCGACCTGTAAATCACCAACTCATACCTCAAAATTGCCACGGTGTTGCACACTCTGCATTGCCTTAGTTGCCTCCTGTGCTTCGTGGGTGTTACTTGGGTTATTTTAAGTGTGGATGTGACCATACACATTCATATATATATATGTAGTGTAAATTATAGGAGGTACTTTTATTTTACATGAAGGCAACTGCTGTTTCTTGTTGCTTCAATTTATAGTGGAACATAGCAGACATAAGACTTCCTGCAAAATAGAGGGGTTTTTAAGCAAATTAACAAATTAACAAAAATTTAACATCATTTTTTAGCGGGAAGGAGGAGTGCGCTTGTGAAGCTGCTGATATTCCCCTCAACCGCTCTTTGGTTCGATTGTGGAAGGGCCCAGAAATGCAAAATAAATGCCTTTCTCGGGAAGGGAAATGGAAGCACGTAGTCCAGGGGTGGCGTCGGACTGACTGCTGGTGGGCACGGAGCCCCCAGCACCACTAAACCCACTCCGAATAAAGCCCCAAAGCACGGGCAGCACAGACATCGGCCGCTTGGCTGGCTTGTTCCTCTTGCACCACGCTTCGTGCTCCAGCCAGGCTCTGCCTAGTGGTTTTTGCGTTACGTCCAGGGTTTTGGGTGAAGGAATCGAGTGATGTAGAAATACGCTGTCTCAGGCACCGGTGACTTCATGTTTTGTCCTGAACGCATCTAGCTTCCGTCTGCCAACCACCAAAACTCATCCTGATTTTATCTGCTATGCTAATTAATCCTTCGTTGTCACATCTTTCTCCATAAAGGCCATAAACAATGAGTTTTAGCCCTCTGCCAGAAAAATTTCAGTGAACTGATTTTCTCTCACTGGAAAGAGGGTTTCTAAAAATATCTCTCTCTCTCTCTCTGGTACATACCTCTTCATGAATTCTGCCATCAACACAAAATTGCAAAAGTCCCAGCTAAACAATATTTAAATGGGTATCTCGCTAATGCCAGGTATCACCTATCTACTCCTACTTGACGCTCACCAGATTATACATCCAGGGACTACTTTACTCTCTGAAATTGGCTTTTTTTTTTCCAGCTGATCAGAAAAGAGAGGGACCCAGTCTCAACCAAACTACTTAGAAAAACAGATATAGAAAATATGAATAGAGGGAAGTAGGAGCTGTACATAAAATCTACAATGACAATATTGGGCTGTCATACACAGGGGAGCTAAGGAACCTGGCTCCTGGGGATCAGCATGGGCTAGGACACTTTAACAACCACATTTGCATTTTAAATTATATTTGAGATGTCACCAACTCTTTTTATCGATGTGCAGGGCATAGAGGCTCTAAACCCATTTCGCTAGGGAAATCTGCTCTCATTAAGTTAATCAGATAAACCAAATAAGTAAATAAAGAGATCCAAAAGGAGATTCTGGCTTTCTTGTTTAAAGGGAACTCCCTGTGTTCCAGTCTGTGCCCGTTGCCTCTTGCCCTTTCACTAGGCACCGTTGAGAAGGGTCTGCCTCCATCTCCCCCGCCAAAAATAGGTATTTATACACACCAACAAGATCCCCCCTACCCTCAAGCTTTCCCTTTTCCAGGCTGCACAATCCCAGCTTGCTCAGGCTCTCCTCAGATGACAAAAGCTTCAGTCCCTTCACCATATTCATGGCCCTTCACTGAGCTCTCCCCAGTATGTCCGTGTCTGTCTTGTACTGGGGGGCCCAGACTGGACACAGCTCTCCAGGTGTGGCCTCACTGGTGCTGAGTGGAGGGGAGGGATCATCTCTGCTCGACTGCCTGCGCGTGGGGATGGACCACTGTTGAGCGAGGACAAGGTGATCCTCGAAAAAATCAACCAGCTTTCTTGGACCCCTCTTCTCCCCCGGACCATTTAGTTAACAGGGAAGTTGTGCTGTAAACAGATTACCCAAAACAGAGGATTTCCACTTCAGCAATATATGGATATTATAGAATTTTCAGCATCAACATTTGCTTTTACCAATAATATTGATATTGAAGTACTGTTCTCATATACATGCATTGGCTATCATTGACAAAGTAAATTAAGTATCTGCCAGGAAAAAAATCTCTTAGCTGTGTTCTTTTTATTTTGATTTACAGGGCACGCACATCACTCTACTGAATTGGGTTATCCCAAGCGTACCATTTGAGAGCCATCCCAAGTGTATCATTTTTATACAAAACAGACTGCCTAGCCTTCTACCATACTGTATCTGCATCTGCTAACACTCGCGTGGAATCTCAAGAGAAGAAAAACAAAGAAATGTTATGTAAATAAGCACTTCAAAATGTCTAGCATATATTGCAATTAAAAAACATGAGCTACTGGGTCCGTGGAGCAGGCATAGTTACTTATGTCTTGTCAGCCCTCTTCCCAGGGGGAAAAGGAATAATGTTTGTTTTGCATTTGTAACTGTCTCAAACACTTGAGAAAGGGAATGTAAGTCCGGATAGAAAATGCCAGGAAGGGGGATTGGGGTCATTCCTGAGCAGGGAGAGAGCGAGGAGCTGAGGGCAACTCTGTAAGAGGCAATGCTCTCCCCAGAGAAGCAGTCCCAGGCCGCTCGTAGGTGACACCGACTGGTTCTGCTGACAGCTCTCGGCAAATTGAGATAACGAGTCAGGGCTGGGGTCCATGCAGAGACCCAGTGGGGAGGAGCAGGAGCCAGCACCAGGACTGAAGACAAGGCTGGGACACACGTCTAGGACTTATCCAGGAGACGGGGCTGGAGACAAGCTACCCACAATGTGGCTCCAGCCAGTAAAAACAAGGGGACAGTGCTGGAAATGGCATGGCCCAGGCCTGAGCTTAAGTGGAGCCCCTGGACTGCTGGGCAGGGGCATGGGTGGGGGTCCCAGGTGACACTGCTCAGGGACATTAAGGTCTATAGATGTCCCCAGGGCCCTGGCAGTGACAACAGTGCTCCCCGCTCTCGCAGGAATATATGGCATGTCTCTGGTTGCATGTCACCTGGGGTATTCCTGCCACACATCGAAAGGCAGTGGTGACATAGGGACCTAAGTTTCTTTGAGGTTGTGTGACAGCTAGAGCTGGGACAGAAAGGTACTGTGTGAGGAAGAGACTAGAATAAGATATCGCGGGCTTGCAACAGGTGACTGGTTTGTTTAGGACAACTGAATCTGGTTATTTCTGTGCCATTTTTTTCCAGCTCTATCTCACTATACAGGTGCATATTCACCTGAAATGTTCACAACACATCGCGTTGGGCATGACGGCAAATATTCCACAGGTAAGAGCCTCCCAGAAGTGAGAAACTCTGTCCTAGGTCAAGAGAGAAAGATACATTTGGGGGTATTCCTGAAGACCGCAGTCATCTGTCTTCCTTACACACGAATGAACGCAAAGTCAAACATACTGTTGTCACAAATGAGCTGTACTGGCAGATGAAGGTCTGCGCAGGGCCAGCCTAAACCGTGCTTCGGTCACACTTGTTATGTTACTTTAAATAGGTCTTCAACTTAAAAAGACAGAAGTAAGGAAGTCATGAAGGTAATGAGTGCCATGAAATATAGGTCTTCTAAACATTGAGATATCTAGTCAGAAAAATAAAGTGTTTATGAAATCCTCTGTATAGAAGCGCAGGAAAAACTTATTTGCAAAACTTTTATTGCAAACCAGAAAAGAGACATTATATACTTACACATACATACAGATATATATACATTTTATAGAAGACAAAATAGAAACGAAACTAGAAAGCCAACTTAAATAGCAAATATATGTTTTCAAGCACGTCATTACTTTGTTGAGGTTTTGAGGATTTTGTGGGGTTTTTAAATACAGAAAGGATTTTTCAGCTGTGCCTGCCATTCCTCCACGCTGTGTTACTGTCTTCTTTTATCAGATATTTCTCCTTCTCCTGCTTCCTACCTCCTTGAAGATAAATACATGGCTTATGGTTTGGGATGCTCTGATGCCCAGCAGCTGTATGAACTGGCAAAGTCCCCGTTTACTTCACACTCCGCGCACAGGAACTGCCCTTCCCACAGTCCTGGGGTGCCAGTTTGAAGCCCAGAAGGTATGAAGGAGATCGAGGAGTCCTATGGAAACTGTATATTGTACAGTAAAGAGAAGACAACCGGGCCATAACTGATGGCAGCTTGCTTCTGTCAGCCTAGCGAAAATGTCATTTCCTCAAATGACAAGGTACCCATGTAAGGACACAGGACTGGAATAAAACAGCGATAGCATGAAACAGCAACAGAGAGAATTGTGCTGAAGGCAGTTCATTTGCCACCGGTCCTTTTTCTTTCTCTGAACTTTGGTTCACAGGCTGCGTTCCTCCCCTTCTTCCTCCAAGCTGTACACGTGTGCAAGTTTACTAGCAAGTTTACTACTTGTTTCATCCAAACAATCAACATAAAGCTTTTCAAATTTGAGAGTTATTTGAGTAAAACCACAAACAGGAGGAGGATGTTCTTCTGGTTGTTTCTGCCAGCGCAATACGAACAAGCCAACTTCTCCACTTTTCCTCTTCTAAAATATTTTCCCCAATCGCTGTTCCTCTGTATACCTATCTTTTTGAGGGTCAAAGGCATCACACAAAAAAGATAAAGTTTACATGCCTTACTTCTAAAACCTACTTGAGGACAGAAGCTGCAACGTGTAAAGCTATTTTGCAGAAATATATAAATCGACAATAATGTTCTGTCTGCTTAAGTGAATATTAAGTGAAATATTGCACAGAGAGAATCCGAGCAAGAAAGCTCAGAAGTTAAATATTTGTTATGTTTAAACTCCAACTAAGAAACAAAGTGTCTGTGTCAAAAAATACCATCTCATCGGCTGGAACGTATCCTGAGCACAATCTTTTCTGGCTGACAGGAGGAGTGAGTCGTTTTATTTGCTGCCTTTTAGTTCGCCAGCACACGTTTAACACAAAACCGAACAGCAGAGCCCTCACCAGCACTGACCTCCAAATGCACAGCATGTTCTCACATTCTTCACATACCCACACCTCCTTACGACTATTTCCAAGGAGTATTGGTGCGCAAGCACAAGTTCAGCCCTGGGAACCGGCCAGATGTCACGGCAAGGAACATCTGCTTTTAAAGGATATCTCAAAGTGAACGTGCTCACGTGCCCAAACCTGCCAGCTAAAAAGCATCCTCCACCACTGCAAGGATTCATCTGGGCTCCTCCAACTCATTGTTTGCCTACAGGGGTCAGAAAGGGAACACAGAAAGAATTAATGAGGACCCAACCCTTTCCAAAAGCCAAAGATCTTGTACGTAGCGATTTTGATGCTCTGAATTTAAATTAGCGCCTAGCATTCAAAAAAGCCTCAACGAACCTTATTTCTCACAAAACACGTCTGCATACTGGAATGTGTACACCAATTCTGTCATTTGCATTTTCGTGTGACACCTGTGTCACAATGCTTAAACTGTGTGTGTAATTGGAGCTCTGCTTTTGAAACGACAGCTTCGCATCTCATCTGCTTGAGCCCACCAAGTGCCCAACGAGGCGACCCCAAGCTGATGGGTGAGCAGACCTTGGAGGTTATCGGCTGCCTGGCTTCAACAGAGGGAGAAGATCCACAGGAGCCACCCATGTAAGCACAAAAAGACGCTGAAGCACAGGCTTCTGGAAAAAAACCCAAACCTTACGATTCCCACATGTGGCAAGTCCTGCTCCAGTGTGTGGCTTCTGTCGAAAGAGGGACTAAGTGCAGGGAGCTCAGGTTGGCAGCCGGAGTAGCTCTGGCTTTAGTTAATGCTCCTTCTTGGCTACAAAACTGAGGTTGCACACTCCTTCACACTTCGGTGTGGGGCTGTGTTTAGACAGGGTGAGAGCTAGAGCCAGCACACAGGTTAACGTTGTGGGGAAGATGAGCCCTGGGAATGTTTTTAATGAAGGGCTTGTAGGACGTGGATAAGATCAGCGTGGCCAACATACACCCCATTGAAGTATTCCACAACAAGGTACGTCAGTAAACTACATCTTCATTTGGGATAAACGCCAATCCAGGGATTAAAAGAACAACTTGTCAAGGCCCTTCGTCATAAATCACCTGTATTGTCTTGGGAAACAATTCCACCCTCCGCTCTGCGATGGGGTGATTCACTGAGCTGTGCTGCACAGGAAAACAAATGGCTCTGGCCTGTGAATAACAAACCTTCCCCTGCAAACTCCCAGTTAGAAGAAAGAGACATGAAAAACAGGCTAAATATGCTTCTCCTTGGTAAAACGGTGTTAATAAGTGGAAAATAAGCATCATTTGGCCATGTCTGTATTATCAGGAACCACCATTAATCAAATTACCCACTGAGCATATATCCAATTGTCTATACAAAAGACCTACTGAGTGTTGGCACCATTTCTCTGCCAGCTAGCGTGGTCTTTGCCATACTGCGTGGACCCAAGCAAGCTTTAGAGATGGGACACTGAGTTGTTCCTTGAAATGGAGTTTCCCTATCCCATTCCTGAACAGCAGGAGCCGGTCAAGCCATCACTCCTGACCTGGTGCTTCCCTAGCCCATCCCACTGCCGTGCTTACAACATCCCACAACCCCAGATACCCACCGTGGAGACCTCGCTGTATCATACCCCTGATCTTCCCTGGCTGCAGCCGTGTCCTACCACCAGTGCCATCCTCCATCGCCTCAGGTGGCACAGCAGCCCAGCCGGTGCAGAGGGTTCCCTGGTACAGGATGCAGGAGCTTCTGCCCCACACAGGAGCACGTTTGTCCTTGCAAGCTGTCCTCCCCTCGCAGGCCTTCGAGCGTGTGTGAGGCTGCTTGAGGTTGCTGCCTTTCTCCTACCACTGCGGGGTGACTCAGTGAAGGGACGAGACGATGTGCAACCTCTCGTCTTGTGGGAGGGGCTCAGGAACACGTCCAGGGATATTTTAATGGTCTAAGTTTATTCTGTATTTTGTTTTATTATATTTTAAGATGCAGACCTCCTAGACCCAGCTACATCCAACACTGCTGAAAGTGATGGGTAGGCACTAATCTTTGGAAAGGTACCTTTTACTATGCATCCTGGTAATGAAATTCTTATTTCTTATATAGAGGTGGGCCTGGAGGAGTATTTGAGTACTAATTCATGTAACAAACCGCTAAATTATATTAAACATTATTACTTGAAGTGCTTAGCTTCATTTTTACGTAACATTCACGGACACCTACATATTGGTACTTTAGAAAACTGATTTTCCAAAATCTCTGTCTAGAAATATCTAGCAGCAACAAACTTTTACTAGAGACAAAATACTCCTAACTTTCTCTATCTCAAAAGTAACTACAATAAGTTCTTTCCTTATATTTCCTGCTGTGAAACAGTGGCACATCCTATTGCAACATTGTTTAACCTCTGTGTGATAATACAAATTTTATAGGACTACACCTCTTAGGTATTTCTGAGGCTTTAATCACTACCAGATTAGGAGATCACTCAGATGAAGAGATCCGAGTCTCTTAATCACTACCACAAATTTGGAATCTATAAAGCACATGGAGACCCTAAAATGAAGTATGATGGTACCTGCAGAACATACAGACAAGTGCGTCCCACCAGCAGACCAACACCGGCCAACTCCAGCTTCTGCCTGGAGCAACACGTGAGCACCTCAAAACCCTAACCAGGCTCTCTCCATACTACTTTTTCATCACTTGTATGAAACCTGAGTCTTTTTGTTGTCAGAATCAATAAGGATGGGGGTCCTTGCCTCTTTCAAACTTCACGATATCAATTAAAGAAAAGGAACTAGAGCCTCCAGAGTGGACTAGTGAGTCCTGGCTGCCACCAAACACAGCCCAGCACAATCACTGCTGCTCAGTGGCTGGGGCCTGTTCCCAACAAAACTGTATGGCACCCTCAAAAACAAGGGACCTGAATTTTGATTTTTCAGTGACCTGAAAAAGAAGCCTGAATTTTGATATGTAGGCAAAACACCCCAGCAGTTAGGTCACTATTTAGATCATGAATTTCTTTTTTTCCCACAAGGCAGAGGCAGCATGGCAGCACATGTGTATTCTCCCTGGCTGAAGCGAGAAACAGAGTTAGGAGCTAAGAAATTAATAGATGAGTACAACGGGGGAAAAGAGCAACAATTTGAAGTTCAGACTTAAAGTTTAATGTTAAATAAAAATTATTTAATTTGGTTAAGCCAAACTTAAGTCTTTACTTATTATTATTTTATTTATTATCATATATTGTATAGTGCATATTATTTATTATATTATATTATATACAGTATTTTGTATATATATATTATTATGTATTACTTATTATTATTATTTTACTTCAGGATATGTAAACATTTCCCAATTTCTCTTCCTATTCGATCCCCCATTCATTCTATCTATTTTGAAGTTATTTAATATTACAGCGATGTTCAAAGGGCAATCGTACAACAGATTGATTTGAAAGAGGGATTTCAATCTCTGCTTCGGGCAATAGCAGCCGGCGGTGCCTGGAGTACCTGGTGGTGGTAACAGCAGTGCTGGCTGCGGGCTCTTAGCAGTGGTGACAATGTGTGACGCCCAGGGTTCTCGTGCTGGTGGCAAGCGTTTCGTGCACTTTAAACCAGACGGAGCTGCCAGGGCCCCTCACTGCCCTCCTGCGCTCTCTTTGCTTCTCCCTGGAGAGCTCAGCGCTGGCTCGTGCTGGCTGGCACACACCGCTTTTGTGTAAAAAGGGCAACAGGTGGCCACGCTGACCCCAAGGTCACGGAGGAGCCCCTCCCTGCTGCCTGGCACCTCGGTGGCCTGGGGACGAAAACTGCATTCGCATTCCCATCCCACCTGCAAGCGGGTACCCTTGCAGTCACACTTCCCATTCCCATTATATGAGGATTTGCTGACAGAACTTCAAAAAACCACGCGTTTCGGGCAAAACCAGTTTTTTTTAAACTCTTATTTGCCTGAAGTGACCGCGGAGAATGAGGACCCAGGGGTGTCAGTGTGGAGCGCCGAGTACCTTTAAAAAAAAAAAGGCAAGATTAAAATAGACTTGCAGCTGAAATTACTAAGGGTTGAAACATACGATTTGGCACAAATCCTTGAGGAATGCAGCAGATATCAGTTTGGCTCGACTGAGTTAATGACAAGCTGAAAATTACCTAATAAGCCCAGACCAGGAAGTATTTGCTTACTCGGTTTTGTGCTTAGGTTACTAACTGCACACCTACCAGGTTAAATACAGGTGCTGCTCTTTTCGCTAAACCCACGCTCTCTTAGAGGGAAACCACAAACTTCACAATTGTTTAGCAAATCTCAAAAGCGGTAAGAAGTTCAGCATCCTATACTTCCCCTTCAGGTTTTGACGTTAAAAAAAAATAAATAATAAATTGCATGTGTGCGGGTTGTGTGGGCTCTTTCCTGTTACAAGCGTGCCAATGCAAACTTCCCTCCGCTCTCTTTGACTAACGCACCTCACCAGGCAACATAAGGTAACCTTTAGTTAACAACTTAGAGACTAGCTGGTAACAAATTAGAAAATTTAGAAATTTAAGATTAGCGGTTCACAAAAAAAGGAAGGAAAAAAAAATAATCCAAGCGCATGTAACCTTTCCAGAAAGTGGGATAATATTTTTTCCCATCATGGCAACTGCTTTATCACCTGTGATGGCCCAGCTCCGCTCTGCCGTCAGCTGGCCTCTGAGGTCCCCAGCCCCGGGAGCATGATCCCCGTGTTCTGCACCCCCTTTGGAAAGACAGCAACATTACACCAGGTGCATCCTGTAGCAAATCCCCTCTTACGAAGCACTGGCTCATCTTGAACCGTCGGTGGTAACTGCTGAATCTGAAAAATATCTTTTAGCTTTGTGAAAACATGAGTTCATTCATTTTCCTTTGATAGACTCTGCATTCTCTTTTTGCTTTCAAAGGCTGGTCGAATGCAACTGCCTCTCGACTGTTATCTACCCCATAAGCACAGAAAAAAAACCCTTTCAATATATCAAGCCTGGAGCAGCCACTGTCACAAAGTACGCTGAGTTATCAGAAATCTTGCTTTCACGGGGACAAAAGGACCTTTATCAGGTTCCCAGAAAGCGGCAGAGGGCATGGCTTTGCCCCGTGCAGAAGGACTTTTCCCTCCCATGGGAAGGTCTGAGCTTGCCTAGAATGCCACGAAAACTCGTCGGCGTCCAGCAGCATCATGCGGATATTCAGAACACAAATTCAAAGCTCCATCATCCTAAACCTCAGGAAAATCTACCCGACTAAAGCACGCCAACTGATGTCTCCTGAAATCTGTTATCACCTACAGTAGCGTAGGGTGGCCAACCACGAGGACGTTTCTGACAGCTTAATTTGATAAGAGTTGCGAAATGGAAATACAAAAGGGGCAGGGGGGAGGTACGCAGAGATCATCGTCAACGTTTTTCAACCAGGCCATATACAGTAATGGTCTCCTCCTCCTTATAACTATAGTAACTAATAAGCCAGCACTCAATTTTTACCAGTCCTTTAGCGTGATCCAACACATAGGCTCATTCGACTTCTTTTGGAGTTGATGAAAATCTTTCCCCTAGCTTCAACAGAATCTAGATTAGGATATTAATAATTCACAGCGGGTGCAGTGTACTGCCTAGAAGATCTATTGCTGCTCGGTGAATTTTTATCTACAGTAAGATGGCACTGGTTTTCCACACTGCCCTTGCTACAATCAGATTTTAGATGCATGTATAGCTTAAGAATGTGTATTTCTTAAAATGCACATTCTCCAGCAAGTAAAAAGTTCCCTTCAGCGTCCATAAAGGATTCCCCTAGAGTTTTGCCCAAAGCAAATGGGTTTTCACCAAAGCGCCTCTGACAATTTTAAAAACTTCAAGTATCCATGCCGTTAAAAAAAAAATTGTCAAGAAAGAACCACGATCGAGCTTTTCCACGGAGAGAGCACGTGGCGCGTTGGCAGAGCAGCAGCACCCTCCCGGCAAGCGGGGACTTCTCTGCGGGACGTGCAAATACGAAAGAGCCTCCTCCCCAGACTGCGGTTGTGTTGTGCCTCCGGTTAGAAGAACAGCAGTCGAAATCTTGAGAAGCAGAACGCTAGATGTGTTGTTGGTTTTGGTTTTTTTTTGGAGGGAGGGCCTTGTTTTTCACTCATTTGAGACCACAACTGTAAAAGTAATTAGTTCTTTATCCTGAAGGATAAAAAAGTAAAACAAATTCAAAGTGAAAGGTCAAAAATACTGTTTCGAATTTGTAGGAAGCTACCTGTATCTTTCAGATAACACTCCAGTTTTAAGATTTGTGTAAAATCATTTACAAGTGACTCCCAGTCCAATGGAGACAAGTTAACTTCTGGTGTTGTGGGACTCTCAGGTTAGTCTGGCTCTCTCAGCCCTATTTCCACTGAAATCCAGGACAAGATTCCCCTGGCTTTCCATACGGTAAGGTCTGGAAGGCCGTCTCCAACTTGTTTAATGTTTCCTCTTTGAAACAGGAACTCCAAATCCAGACCTAAATCCCTAATTAAAAAAAAAGGAAAAAAAAAAAAGGGTTCATTCTTCTTCCTCAGACACCCCCAAGGTACGCTTGCTCCTTCTTCCAGTAACTTTCTGGCACAAAAGGGTTCCAACTTCTCAGTTAGGGAAAGTGTGGGGGTTTTTTACTAAAATCTGGTATTAGGATCCTTGTTTTTTCTTGCGAAGTGGGAAGAGCGCCAAGAGTGAGCAGACATGGTCAGTGGGAAGAACCAGGGGGGATTTGCAGCCCTGGTAAATCCCCCTTTCTTCCCCAGGAGCCGCATTTCTGTCCTGCTTCCTTCCATGCAGAAAAAACTGATTCTTTTCCAAAGCAAGCAAACAAATGGGTTTTATTTCAATCCTTCGGGTCATAGAAAAGCACTTGCTTGGGATAGATTAGTCACGATTTGTAATTCTCTTTCCTGTTTGCAAGTATTAGAAATAAGTCTAGAACACACACGCCGTGTTTCAGCATGGTTATGAAACATTCATTTTCAACATGATGCTATCTTGTAGACTTTCATTTTCCTTTATCCGTTTTATTCATACGCAGTCTGCGTGCGTACATTTGAAGTAGACTTGTCCAGAAAACTACATGCATTTAATAATATTAGACTTGCTGATAGGACACAGGGTAACTGTTTCAAGCTGAAAGAGGGGAGATTTAGGTTGGATATCAGGAGAAATTCTTTGCTGTGAGGGTGGTGAGATGCTGGCCCAGGCTGCCCAGAGAAGCTGTGGCTGCCCCATCCCTGGAGAGGTTCAAGGCCAGGCTGGACGGGGCTTGGAGCAACCTGGTCTGGTGGGAGGTGTCCCTGCCCAGGGCAGGGGGGTGGAAATGGATGGTCTTGAAGGTCCCTTCCAACCTAAACCATTCTGCTATGGTTCTATGCTACAAATTTCGCAAGCCACAGGAATACAGAAAAAAAAAAGAAGCGTTCAACCAATATCCAGGTTTGTCAAGGGACTGACAAAGCGGGGAATATTCTCGTTTATATGTACAGCACCTGGAAGTACATAGTGCAGATGAAATTCAGAAAGATTGTGGAGAGATGTTTAATCAAAAGATCTTTGCACAACTGATAAGCATGCGATCGCTGTCTTACCCTGACTGAAGGGGCTTGCAAATAAGTACAGGATGTAGTGACTACACACCTTATCAGTATTTTAACATCATAACTAAAGCACCAGGCATCTAATGGTATATCCATCCTAAATTTCATCAGGCTACTTGTCCTGATAACATCCAGAGTGTTTTCCAGGTAAAGTCAATAGCAGCAGCAAAATCTTTGGACTGTGGATAGGAAGGAGATATTGTCACAGTAAGCCCATTACCTGATGAAAATCTATTTTAATATCTTAATCGTGACTTCCTAACTTGTTTTTTGTCCCAGTGAGAGTCTCCGTATTGACAGCCCACATGCTGTTGTCACACCACGACTGCGTTTTCCAGGAGGAGCCCTTTCCTCCACTGCTACCCCAGCACGGTTATTCCACACCTCCCACACCAGGAACGCAGGCCAGTCTTGGCATCAACATTTATTCTATAGCATTAGAAATGATCAGTCTTACACAGGCTGCATATCGCATTGGTAAATTGTGGGCCAAGTTGAAAGATGCAGCGTTTAAAACAACATTTATCTGAGGCTCCGGTAGGGGACTACAGTATGTAACCAGGAACAGGCTGGAGCTGACACACGTACCACTGGGTTATCCAAATCCCAGGCTGAATAAAAAGAGCAAGCCAGCAAAGACTTCTGAGACCAGAATCACCGGGTTACTTATAACCCTCCATATACTCCTCTTCTCTCTCTGCAGCAGGGTCCCCCCGAGAGCTACTGTCACATCTGGACTGGGAATCGCTCCCAATTTGGCTCTCAGGAGCATGGCTGCGAGCCAGGAGAGATAAATCAGAAATGAAAACCTTCATGAGCAGCTGTCGGGTTAAGCAAGGTTATAAGGAAAGAAAACCAAGGAACTTTCCGCAAGCTAGGGGGGGAAAAAAAAACAAATCATCATTCTCATGACAAAGCCCCCAGCCTGCACCTTGGGTACAAATTCCCAACCCAGAGACATCTTCCAGAGCCTTTCCATTTGGTTCGCCCAGGACCCGCAGGCAGCTCACGTGCATCTGCACGTGGTGCAGCAAAATAAAGGAAGCACGGGTAGAAACTGGGTAAAAACCACCCAAATGAACAAGCGCTACAGAGAGATCTCCGTGCTAGTGCTCTCAGTGGTACAAGACAATTAGGTAATTGGCAAGATTAGCCCAGGGCTGACACTCTACTTAACTAGACAAATGATTCCAGATGGCTTTGAACAGCTGATTATCCAGCATCCTTGTGTAGAACGAGCATGACCTGAGAAGCCCAGCGAACGCAGCTCCCTCTCTGCGGTCACTAGGAGCTGGAGAGGCTCAGCCTTCAGTGGCCATTTATCTCCTTGTCACAGCAGGAGAGGACACAGTGCAGCTCTTCAGACACTCGCTGTGCCCCAGACCGTGCTTTAGCTTTATTTCCCCCCCAATACAGCAGATCCAATCTCCTCATAGCAGGCTGAGCAGCACTCAGCATGGATCACCTGCAAGGGAACAGCAGCACATGAGCGACGGGCAAACGCTTGCCTTCACTTTGAGTTCCACTGCATGACCGTAGAGGGCTGTTCGGTACCATTTGGGGCAAATAGAAGGTGGGAAGTTGGTTAGTGCTATCCCTACTGTCATGCAGAAAGGGAAAAGCAGAGGCGTCTCCAACTCCAGGGAATTCTTCCAACATTTTCTACACTCTGCAGCATCCCACACCTTCAGGTGTAGTCCAAGGCCAAATATTGTATGTCAGTTAATTTGGCTTCTTCAAGAAAGCAGGCAGTTTTCTTCTCAAAAAGCCTGCAAGCTTCATTTATGTGAAGATAGACTAAACTTCTCCTTTAACCTTTAAGTTCTGGAAGAGATTAGGATCAATGAATGTTCTTTTCAGCCATCTTCTCTTCTACATAATGAGTTGAGCCCAAAGCGAAACTCAATCACCCCCAGGCCTCCAAAGATGTTCGAAGTCACACTGACCCTTTGCCGCAACAGGGTGCTCTTCCCTAACCCCCGACCCAGATTCACTTAAACAGCAACTTGAATTTTGAAACCTCATACACTCACAAGCACCCTGCGCTGCTTGCACACACCACCCCTTGAAAGACCAAGCGTCTGAGCGGTATTTTGATGGAAATGCTGTAATATTAGCTCACCTGGATTTTTCTATTTTCCTGCCTTCTGCTCCTCACATCTGTGTGTGGAAGGTCACATTCAGGCAGTACATCCAAACCCAGCATCAACTTCCATTATACGATACAAGGCTCAACGACCGCTGGGCTCACAAGGTTTGCTGGCAAGCTTCCTTATGCCTTTTCTACTCTCCTACCAGTTGTGCTACCATTTTCCAGGGAATGCACTTCCATTTTCAATAGGAAATAACTAGTGCAAAGCATCTACAGATAGGAGGTTGATGAATTTTGGGTATAATATTGATATCTGTATCTCAAAAATCTACAGTCTTTTACCATCAAAGCAATTTACAAACACCAGTAACAAACCCTCAGTGAGACAGGAGTGGGTACTATAGTGCTAGGCTGGACCTGAAGACAGATGGCCCCAGATACCTCCCGACTGATAGGAAGGGCTGTTCTGACAAGTGCTACGTTTAAGCAAACCATCAACGATCTTAACAGTTATTTAGGACCTCCTTTTTATGGTAGGGCCCAATGGGTTAAAATGCAAGCCTGGATTTTACGGTGAAGGCTTTATCATTTTAAGCAAAACAAAAAACTCAAGCACGCAGAAAGAAGAGCCCTTGGTGCTTGGGAGAGATGGACCAGATAAAAAGCAAGGCCGATTTTCAGCCAGTTGTGGCATTTCAACAGTGGCAGGGCACTCGACCACTATCCCTCGGGGGAGACAGCCCTCCAAAACCATAAAAACCGAGAGGGAATACCCACAAGGCGATGGGGAACAACGTTTTAAAACATAGTCCATCACACACAATTGGCCAGGGCACAACAGGAGAGGAGAGCACGACTGAAGGCAGTCATAACTACATCTCCAAGGGAGCTCTTAGTCTCCATAGGTAGCAACCACAATGCTGACCTACCCTCTTACCTGGCTCTGTACACAGCAGTCCCTCTCTTACCTCCTGACTAGCCCTGCTAGGAGGAAAAACTCCATGACTACCCAAACAAAATGTTAGCTACGGTAATATGTTGAAAGAAGTTATTCAAGTAGCTCCTACTCCCCTGCATTAGCTTTATCAGCTTATTCAGCGTGGATTGCTGATGCTTCATTTGTATGGTTACCCGCTCGCATCCACACCACACAGGCACGGATGGTGCTTACAGACAGCGGAGCTGAGAACCTGCAAGGCTTACAAAGTAATTTAAAGATGATGTGTTGGAAAGGATTTTTCATTTTTAACTGTGACTGTCTGGTAATTACGTACCTCTTGCTTCCTTTCTCCTTAACACAGGTGGACATAGTGATAGGAAATCCATCAGAGATTTAGCCTCCAACTCTAAACCCACCATGTCCAAGGGCAGCTCTCACATTTCTGCCCTACTGATGGCAGCCATCAAAACCAGACCATCTTCTGGATAAATTCAACAATAGTGGTAAAAGTCCACTGAACCCTTGGCACCTGCCCTCTCTTCTGGGTAAAAATATCTGCTCTGTGGTCGGATCAAGGATTTTATATGTTAATAAGTTGGGAAGGGAAAAAGTGCTTAGGGTTAATTTTTTTCCAGGTGGGCTATTCCCTCCCTTTCCTGGCTGGAGAGAGGTACTTAGCGCTGAAAGGTTTGTTTATAGAGCTGATACCTCTTCAGAAAGGATGGAGCAGCCGGGTTCGGAATTCACCACCCCTCTCTGCAGTGGTGTTCCATAGCTTTGCCACTTTACAGCCCTGCTGCTGGGAAGGGCTTCACGCTGGAGCGATCTGATGCAGCGAGGGCTTGAGCCACACATTCATCTGTGCTCCTTCTGAAAGTCCAAGAAAAATAGTATTTGTTCAGGTTTATATATGCACCGGCATGTTTGTTCAAGGACGTGTCAAAGAAACAAGGAGTCCTGAGCTGTCCTCTGCGGTACAAAGATATCCTGATACTGCAGCTGCCTTTAAGGAGGAACTCTTTTTGCTTCTGAGAGCTCTTGTGGTGCAAAGCTGGGGTCTGAGGTCTGACTGCATTAAGTTGTGCCACAGCAACCCTGAGACCAAACTGCCCTGACCAGGCTTCAAGCACTCAGATAAACTCGGCTCATTTACACGAGTGTGGGCGGAAGGGAGAAAGCTTTCAATGCCATCAGAGAAGGACAGACAGAGTAAGAAGCGAAAGACTCCGCTGCACTGCAGTAAGGTCAGAAAAGTTTGGACAAACCTGAAAAATGAGCGCACAGACTCTGTATCTTAAAGCATCGATCACAGTTCTTAAACGGTAACAGAAATAACACCCGGTGCAGAAAACAGGAATTTGGGAGATGGGGCAGTACCTGACCCTTGCACAAATCTCAGCTCTAAAACTTGGTTGCTGACTTAACTGATTATTTGTTTTAAATATGTAGTTTGGCCAACGGTCAGATAGCAGCAGAGAAATAGTCTGACTTTTCCCTCAGACCCGCCGTGCCTGCGAGCACAAGCCAGCCGGCTGTCGGGCCTGCACGCGCCTTTCCAAGCAGGCTCTCCATCAGCAGAGGGGCTTTCTCTCCCTTACTCCCAGGTGCTACGTTGGGTCAGTGATCACAAACGGCACTTGTACACCTGCTCCTGTCTCCCTCTCTTGTCAAGTATTCATAGAATCACAGGATGGTTAGAGTTGGAAGGGACCTTAAAGAGGTCATGGGCAGGGACACCTCCCACCAGCCCAGGTTGCTCCAAGCCCCGTCCAGCCTGGCCTTGAACCCCTCCAGGGATGGGGCAGCCACAGCTTCTCTGGGCAACCTGGGCCAGGGGTTCACCACCCTCACAGCAAAGAATTTCTTCCTAATATCTCATCTAAATCTCCCCTCTTTCAGTTTAAAACTGTTACCCCTTGTCCTAGCTCTCCCCTCCCTGATCCAGAGTCCCTCCCCAGCTTTCCTGGAGCCCCTTTAGGGACTGGAAGGGGCTCGAAGGTCTCCCCGGAGCCTTCTCTTCTCCAGGCTGAACGCCCCCAGCTCTCTCAGCCTGTCCTCACAGCAGAGGGGCTCCAGCATCTTCATGGCCTCCTCTGCACTTGCTCCAACAGGTTCATGTCTTTCCTGTGCTGAGGCCCCAGAGCTGGAGGCAGCACTGCAGGTGGGGTCTCGCCATAGCGGAGTAGAGGGGCAGAATCCCATCCCAGAGAGGGAGAATCACCTCTTCCTTCCTATTCTCTTTTGCCTGCCCTTTATTCCCAAGGCATACCCTCCCTCTCTCCTGGCAGTAGTTTTCCTGCTTGCCCTCCCTCTAAAACTCCAGCCATCTAACCCCAGCACATACCCTAACCTCCCTTCCCATGCCCAGCTCTTCTCCCCAGCACAGGACCAGCACGGTTTACACCCCCCAGCTTCAAGAGGACAACCCACAAACTTGCCATCACCCTTTTTTCCCCTGCTCTAAGCAGCAGACTGGACACACAGAGGGGAGAATAAATACCCAAGTAAAAATGTCTTTTAAACACCTCCAGGGATGGCAACTCCACCACTTCCCTGGGCAGCCTGTTCCAATGCTTGATAACCTCTTCAGTGAAGAAGATTTTCCTCATATCCATCCTAAACCTCCCCTGGCACAACTTGAAGCTGTTTCCTCTTGTCCTATCACTTAATAAGTGGGAGAAGAGACTGACCCCCGCTGGCTACCCCCTCCTTTCAGGGAGTTGCAGAGAGCGAGAAGGTCTCCCCTCAGCCTCCTCTTCTCCAGGCTGAACACCCCCAGCTCCCTCAGCCGCTCCTCACCAGACTTGTGCTCCAGACCCCTCACGTTGCCCTTCTCTGGACACACTCCAGCACCTCAGTGTCTTTTTTTTGGTGGTGAGGGGCCCAAACTGGCCACAGCACTTGAGGTGGGGCCTCACCAGTGCCGAGTACAGGGGGACGGTCACTGCCCCAGTCCTGCTGGCCACACTATTGCTGATACAGGCCAGGATGCTGTTGGCCTTCTTGGCCACCTGGGCACACTCTGGCTCATATTCAGCTGGCTGTCGACCAGCACCCCCAGTTTTTTTTCCACCAGGCAGCTCTCCAGCAGCTCTGCCCCAAGCCTGTAGTGTTCATGGGGTTGTTGTGACCCAAGTGCAGGACCCGACACTTGGCCTTGTTGAACCTCACACCATTGGCCTTGGCGCCCATCAATCCAACCTGTCCAGATCCCTCTGTAGAGCCTTCCTACCCTCCAGCAGATCAACACTCCCGCCCAACTTGGTGTCATCTGAGAACTTACTAAGGGTGCACTCGATCCCCTTGTCCAGGTCATTGATAAAGATATTAAGAGAACTGGCCCCAGTGCTGAGCCCTGCATGGTGCAATGGATCACCAGCCTCTTACGCATGTGATGCAGTAAGAGAGAAGAGGAAGTCCTGACCCATTCTGTATCAGCACAAGTGTCTGGTGTGTTAAGAAACTTCCTGGGGGCTGTGCAGCCAGCCAGCTGTGGTCAATGTAAGCCCGCAAATCCTGATGGCTTGAAACTGAAAGGAGACAATTTCACTTTTCACAATTTCACTCCTTGTATGCATTGGTTCTCTGATGACTACTTCCTACCCCAAGCACTGTTCAGAGAGAAACTGAGTATCCAGCTACATCAGCCAGCGGCTACGCAGGGAAAGCTCTGGCATGGAGCCCTTGCAAGGCTTGAATGGGGAATGGAGAGCTAGGAACAAGTACTTGTGAGGACACCAGCCTCCTATCACTCCAATAAACGCTCTCTGAGATCTTACTTTTCAGGTAATGTGTCACATTAGACCGAAGCCCTGCAGTGTGTCAAATGTCTTCTGCAGAGATTTCGTCTGATCTCCTTTTGCTGCCAGGGTAGTTTTGAAAAAAGATACGATCTTCATCTAACCTGAAGTGTAGTCATTCAGATCTCTTCCCCTCAAAGCAGAGAGGAAGGAGGGCGATACCACGGGAGCTTAAAAGCCTCCACTCTGGCAGAAAGACAGTTTCTCACAGTGCAGGTACTGCCTGCAGGTATGTCTGTCTTCCCAGCATCTCCTCCAGGTCTAAGACGGGAGGTGGTGGGGCTATAAACAAACCACGGACAACTTTACAGGGTGCCCAGAGGGCAAGCTGGTGTGTGACTGAGGAGAGGCTGGTACAACTGAGCCAGCCTTTCAAGAACTCCCTTTGAAGTTGAATATATCTTATTTCCAATCATTAAAGAAGTCAATTCCTGTTTTCTTACAGAAAAGACGGTAATTGTCTCCTACTGCTCGGTCAACGTCCTTTTTTCTTTCACAACCACATTTCCTAATTTCCTTCCAGATCTACACAGAACCAACCACAAGACACATCTTTGATTACATCAAAAGCACATCTCCTTTAACAATGCAAATCTTTCCTCCTATTTCACGGTGTTATCGTCACTAGAAGAAAAGTCACAGTTTCACCCTTACCCTCCCGAGGTCAATTTTTCTGCTGACATATACCCAGACCAAACCAGGCCCGCTCCCAACTAAGTCACAGTGATGGTGACTCCTTTAGGTTTCTGAAACTGTCCCGGGATTTGGCCCGCAGTGGCATTGCCCAGCCACCTCAAATCTGAGAGCAGCGTTATCTCCATTTCACAGATTGAGAAAGAAGGGCAAAGAGAAGCGTGCTGATTTGCCCACACAGCAAAATGAATACCAAGAATAAGAGCAAAACCCTGAAATATTTCTGCCTCTATGCCTACTAGTAAGACTTCAATGAAAAGTGGCAAGATAAAAGTACATATTTGTTCTCTGTTACTGCAGTGCCCACTCATTCGAGAATACTTCTATTTCAAATGAAACAGATCAGATCTATGTTGCAAAACTTCTCTGATGTAATTCAGGGAAAGGTGGCAAAAGATACAATCTCATATCAAGATAGTTTGGCAAGGATCCCTGGTGTCAACACAGCGACACTGGAAAGAGCTGGCATGGTTTATTGCACCCAGAAAAATAAGGAGCCTTGCCATGTCCACGCTGGTTGGTAGGTGCCATGGCAAAGCACTCTTTCCCCAGACTTGGCTGTGCTGCTCCACTCGGGATGGACTGCTGCAGCTGATATTTGCGTAACTCCCGCTGGTGCTAAAGTCACTTCTTGAGTACTAGCTAAAACAAAACCAACCCAAACCACCTACCCATTGTCTGTACTTTCTCTTTTGCACGTTTCCCAATATCAAGTATTTTTCTTAAAGAACACAAAAAGGGATAAAACAATTTTCGAAGCAGAATAACATCAGTACTCTAGAGTACTTCATAATTGTCAGCTTCCACCTTTTTCATTGTATAAAATGTATTCGATATAGAATCATAGAATGTGTTGTGTTGGAAGGGACCTCTAACGGCCATCTAGTCCAACCCCCTGCAGTCAGCAGGGACATCTTCAACTAGATCAGGTCACTCAGAGCCTCATCCAGCCTGGCCTTGAATGTCTCCAGGGATGGGGCCTCCACCACCTCTCTGGGCAACCTGGGCCGGTGTCTCACCACCCTCAGTGTAAAGAACTTCTTCCTAATGTCTGATCTAAACCTGCCCTGCTCTAGTTTAAACCATTGCCCCTCGTCCTATCGCTACATGCCCTTGCAAACAGCCCCTCCCCAGCTTTCTTGTAGGCCCCCTTCAGGTACTGGAAGGGGCTCTAAGGTATCCCTGGAGCCTTCTCTTCTCCAGGCTGAACAACCCCAACTTTCTCAGCCTGTCTTCATAGGAGGATAGGAGAGGTACTCCAGCCCTCGGATCATCTTCATGGCTCTCCTCTAATATCTAAGATTATTGTAATATCTAAGATTATTGCAAGAGGAGTTAGTAAAAACTAGCCTTCCTGTTGCAACCATAGCATTGACGTTTTTTACCCTCTTATTGCTCACAGCTCGACAAACTCCTGAATTTCTTCTCTTGCGGACGTCCTCAGAAACGATGTAGAAACAACTTGAATCACGCTGTTGACTCAGCGTCAAAGCTAGCGGGTCTCACATTCAAGTGAGCAGTGAAGTCATTAACTTAATCCTTGGGCTTTTCCTACTGACGAATACATCAGGTTGAGACCTCTTATATCTAAAAGGATACTCAGACCTTTGTACCCTCTGTAACCTTTCAGGATTCCCACAGTATAGTCGCAGCCAAGAGCCCAAAACGTGCTCATTCAGCTCTGTACGGTGATTGTAACAAAAGGAAGCAAAAAAGATTCTCTCTTCCAACAGTCAAGAAAAAGGTCTACAACATCCATGTTCAGGTAGAAACTACAGGTAGGACAGGAGTTTGCGCTCTGGGGGTTTTTGGCTCCTTTAAGCAGAATTATGTGTTGAAGGCGATGTTTTAGCTGACCTTTCTCCATCAAAAAAACCTAAGCCATAACAATAAAATATCTGAAGGAATGAAGCTAAGGCTGAGCGTAGAGTGGCTAATGTCATCAGCGCTGAGCTAATACGTGACTAAGCTTTCACTTACGTCGGACCCTCACACAAAGCTCTTCTGTGTCCTCTTCTTCTCGAAGCTCCCCGGCAGCTTTCAGCGGCACTTGCCCTTCCCAGGATTAGCCCGAATTAAGTCAGAGTTTATCTGAGGAGGGGAGGGACCCTCTTTTCTGCTTTCTGTTTGCACACTGCCGGGGAAGAGAAGATCAGGGGCTCCTTCGAGCTGTCAAAAGAAGAACTAGTGTTAGGATCTGTCAGATGCGATGGCATAATTCCGGAAAATCTCTCAGGAGTTAATGACAATTGAGTGAAGAGGTGCAGATTTTGAAGTTCAATCTCAGATTCCCATTTGTGACTTGTAACCCCCAGGATAACAGCACTGAGCTCCAGGAATTATTATCCCTTCAAACTGATGAACAGAAACCTGAAGTTCCAGTGGTGACATTTCATTTTTATCCTTTCATAAATTAATTTTTCAGGTAAATTTGGGGGTGCGGGGTGTCACTTGTGCTGAATTTTTTTATTTTTTATTTTTAAAGTGAATTTAAGCTCATTTGAACACCCCGAGAGATGTTAGAAACTTGATCAAATTAGCCTGGTTCCAGGGTAAAGCCTCCATCCTACGCTGATCCACTATGGGCAAACCTCTTGGTCAAAGCGAAGACCTTCTGGAATTTCAGGAAGAGTAAATTGCGGGAGGCAGAGTTAAATAAGCAGCATCGTTTTCCTTTAATGACCCACTAAAAATGACACAGCGCTGCAAGAAGATGTAGTGGAGACCATGTAAAGCCCAGGTGAAAACAGTAGTAAAAGGACTCCTGGATGCAAGGTTTGGGTAAAAACTTGGGTATCACTTGTGTGATAAGAGGTTCTCCAGACCTTCAGGTAGCATTCCCTGGACAGGTGTCCCACCGCTGGAACAGGCTTGAGACGTTATGTGACTGCGCACAGGAAGAACAGCAGAGATTATCACGGGAACAAGAGGATCCTGGGGGAAAAAAAAGTGTCAGATTTGAGATTTACCTGAAAAATGTTGGGGGGGAGGGCAGGCAGGAAAGAGGGAAGGAAGCCAAATGCAGCCCCACAGGATGTGAAGTAAAGTAAATGTAAGCTTTGTTTATGCACACACCGCTGCTTCCTGCGCTGGTTTTCTCACAAGCAGAATAGGAGTCACGTTCAGTTTGAACAGAAATATTATTTTTTTCAAAAAACACACAAACTGCCTAGTGAATAAAGAGAAGATCGTGAACTGAAAATCCATATTCTTCAGGAGACGGTAAAAATCCCTCCAAGTTACTGCAGTGCAGCTGTTGGCAGTTCCTCACGTGCCTGACGTTCGCTGTTTACAAAAATCTGCAAAATAACAACACTGGTTAAAAGTAGGGGCAGAAGTTTCACCCAGTCAAGTGTGTGTGGTGGGGACCTTGCTGTCACTGGAAAGCCAGCAATCCTCTTTTGAATGTGACACAGTTATGGCCAGGTGGAAAAAAAATAAAAAAATTAAAACAATAAAAAAAAGATGTATCTTCTGAATGTCATTGCTAGGTCCGTTTTGGTACAATCCATCAGGAGACATTAGTGCAAGCGTGCGGTGATCCCAGGATTATAAAAAAGATAGCCCAAAGGGGTTTTGGACACGGACACATTTCAACTGTACTGCTTCGCAGAAAATAACGCCACCCTGGTGAAGGCAAAGCAGTGTCCCCACAGCCACTCGTTGAAAAGGACAGACACTATATAGGAATTTATACAATAAAGTAGTCATCAACACAAGCTAATGTAGATGCCTGTAATCCCGACAACTGCAACTGTTCAATTGTTATTGCTTTCTGGAAGCAACTTGCACTGACAATCAAAACCCAAGGCCTTGCAAAACAATCGGTGAGCAAAACAGACACGCAAGGTGAGATTCTGAGCAGTGTAGTTAGAGGAGAGGTTAAATCCACATCCAGAAAAAGTCATGCATAAAGTGATTTTAAATCCTTTCATACTATTGTTTGGTTTAGTGACATGAGCTCCCCTCCTCCCACCACCCATCCAAAAAAAAAAGATAAAAGATTGGTAATTTTCTGTTTTCACTGCAAGCGTGTAACATCTGCCCAGCACCGTCGGGGCGTAGCAGCAGGAGCAGCTCTCCCAATCTAAGCCCGTACAGCTTCTGCAGGGCTGTGCTCACTGCCCCGTCCCCTCCCCAGCTTCTGATGGTGAAGAGCAAGGGAGCTGAGCTCAACGAATCCAAAAGAACAAACTAAGAAGACCTGAATAAATTTGTATAATCACAGAATGGTTTGGGTTGGAAGGGACCTTCAAGACCATCTTGTTTCAACCCCCCTGCCCTGGGCAGGGACACCTCCCACCAGACCAGGTTGCTCCAAGCCCCATCCAGCCTGGCCTTGAACCCCTCCAGGGATGGGGCAGCCACAGCTTCTCTGGGCAACCTGGGCCAGGGGCTCACCACCCTCACAGCAAAGAATTTCTCCTTGATATCTCATGTAAATCTCCCCTCTTCCAGTTTGAAGCCATTACCCCTTGTCCTATCGCCACATGCCCTTGTAAAAAGTCCCCTCCGTCTTTCATGTAGGCCCCCTTTAGACACTGGAAAGCTGCTATAAAATGCACTTTTAATGTACTTTCTAACACATTACCAACCAACTAATTTGCTGTAATTTCAGGGTATGTGCATCCTGCTCTTGCAGACAATATCGCTTACGGGGAGCAACCCTGTTGCCTGCAGTCTGGTTATTTTTATTAATAAGGGTTTGTGGATCCTGCCCTCCACACATAAAACGATTCAAGCCACACGCAGACTAGGCCAAAAAGCGCAGCAGCGACAGCACAGTTTGCACCATCCTTTCACATGGCTTGCCGTGACATGACATTTCTCCCCACAAGCCCGCATTATTATTGCTTACAATGAAGATTATAATAATCGACGGTTTAATAAACAAGAATTTTTAAAAACTACTTGACCCTTTACAAGGAAGAATCTCCCCACCCACTGCCTACAGAAATTTATGGAAATATCAGTCACCTGCTGGTTTTAGGCAGAACTTATTATCAGTTTGTTAAACTCCTATTGAGTCATATGTATATACACACATATATGTATAGCTGATATAGACATATATATATATATAAAAATCAGGCTGATATTTCTGTAATATCCATTAGTAGTCTACAGAAAACCCAGATTCGCTAAGGCCAAGCACTGTTTTTCCTGCGGCGCTCCTTCCTAAGGAAAAGTAATTTCAGATGGTAAAGCTGAACTGGGGATTATCTTTATACAGCAAGATCTTGGCTGCATGACAGAAAAATTAAAGGGCCCTGCTGATCAGCTGAAATACTACCGCTCCAAGTATGTCTGGATGACAGCCAAAGTCTTGGAATTGTTTTGCCATGAAATCTGCTTTTAGACAGGAAGAACAGGAAAGTTTTCAGTCTGGAAGAGGCTTCGTGATGAAAAGCTTAGAAATCAAGCCCATTATTCACATCCAATCAAGTCTGCCCCTCCCTGCTCCTCGCCCACCCCCCCCCACACTCCATCCCCAGCACGGGCATGCCCATGCAGACAAGCGCACCCCCACACACCACACATGCCCCGCGCCTCTTACGTGCTTTTGGACTTTGTTGTCCACAAAGTCACTCAATATTTAATTCAAAATCGTGCTGCTGATTTGCCGTTTGAGCGAGCGACGTTTGGTTCATATAATACAGGTCATAGAGATGACTGTCCTTTAAAATCACAGAATGGTAGGGGTTGGAAGGGACCTCCGGAGATCATCTAGTCCAACCCCCTGCCAGAGCAGGGTCACCCAGAGCAGGTGGCACAGGAACGCGTCCAGGCGGGTTTGGAATGTCTCCAGAGGCGGAGACTCCACCACCTCTCCGGGCAGCCTGTGCCACCCTCATGAGTTATTTGCCAACATTCAAACCTTCTGGTAGACAGAGGTGGGAGGAAAAATGATGTCCTGAAGAAAGAGTCAGGTGGGGAAGGGGGACCAGGCAGGGAGACCCTGCAAATCTCAGATGAGGGGATTTATGGGCTGCAGGTTGGATGGTTCTCCCTTCTCCCTGGGTCAGCAGCTACATATATATATACACATATATATGTAAAGACAAACTAAGTTCAGGTGTTACAAAGAGGGTCCACCTGCTTTTTCTTCCGCCTGCCTGCACTGCATCCTTGATCCGTAGTGGCATCTCATGCATCACGTACTCCTATCTGACTCCCAGGTCTCTGCGCAGTCCGTTCCGCACACGGCGGTAGTTAAGATGCAGATGGTGTGTAGAACCGTACTGCTCTTGCGGCCACAAAACAGGGAGCTCCCCAGGGCCGCTGCTGCTGGTGGTGAATTATTGCAGTCGTGAAGTCAGCAAGAACCCAGGCCAGGGTCTAATCCTGGAAATTGCAGGCAATTAAAAAACAGAGCCTGCGCAGCTGTGAAACGCTGCCTGAAGCAGAGCATTTGGCTGGCTTTGCTTCACCTGGGACACCCAAGGAGCATCCTCCATCCCTACCCAGGCCCCCCTGCTCCCAGCAAGGACTGGCGGCGGTGGAGAACAGCCCCAGTAGTTGTAAAACCGCTGGCTCTGCACCGATCCCATCTTTCTTTCCATACAAAGCGTTCAAAAGGTTTTTCATAACACCAGCTCGTCACCACCCTAGATATTAGGTTGTATAGATATTGTTGTGGTTTCACAACCATAAATCTCGTTTCACAACTCCTGCTAGTGAACCGAAAATCACCTTGCATCAGATGGCGGCAGCCTAAGGTTTGCTAAGTCCAATTTCTGTAAGAAGGTATGACAAGTGAACTTTTTGGGCTAGCTCAGGTCCTGTCCCCTCCTCCTCTTTCACGCTGCCATGGGACGCCTGGATGCCACAAACTCCCCGTCAGCTGCTCTGGTGCGTTGGGTGGACAAGCAGCCGCGTGTCCTCGGCTGATCCGTGCCCTGCTATTTCCAGCACAGCGGTGTTAGCCTGCCCCAGCCGCGCCGAGCCGGAGTGCGTGCCTTGCCACCCTGGAAAGCCGTGGGCACCACCATCGGGCACTGCCACCGGGGCTCCGACACTGCTCTCTGATTTGAATCCAGGTTTGATCAAGCCTGTCTCACACCCGGTATTGCCCTCGCTCCCCTTCTCCCAACAACAACTTCAACTGGATCTTAGCTCTGGATTTCAAGTAACCCACCTCCCCGCAAGTGGCGTAATAGCCACTTGTTGTAGAAAATGTACTTCCTTAAAGGATTTATTGGTGTGATTTACGTGATTGAAGTGCAGCTTTTACAGCAGCAGGTGTAGAGAAAAGAATTTCAAATTAACACATAGAGACCGTTTGCCTCCGAGTTATTTTTGTTCCCAGCTCGGGAGGGCATGACAATTGTCATACACACGTACGGCAGGGAAGGTGGCAGGGGTTTCAGTCACCGAAGGTTAGGCATGACTGAGAGACATTTCGGCATTGCTTTGAAGCCTTTTGTCTGTGCTGTGTCTATACTTAGCAACCTATAGGCAATTTCATCACTACAGTTTTACCCAGCTGTCTCTCGGATCACTTGCGGCTGCTACAGAAATGCTGAAGCGGTCACGCTTTGGCTTGGAGAACTGAAGAGAGAGAGTTCATTTCAACCCCAAATGTAGTTAATTCACAGCTACTGAGCATCTCCTCGGCAAGCCGTGGGGTGCAAAGTCTACCTACCTTGGCCCACAGAAGGCGTTTACAGCCACCAGCCGCTCGATCTCACCTTGTCCCTTCAGCCGTCGGAAGGAAGGGAGTCTGCAGAAAGGACAAGACAGCTCCTGTAGCTCTGAAAGAGTTGAACAAGGAACAAGTTTCACCTCCATGACCTAAAGCCCCCAGCGCTCCTCCCCCTGCTGCACAGGTGGGGTACTCTCGCCTACGGCCCTGACCTCATGGAGAACATCTTACAGGCTTTGAGGAGACTTCTTGGTGGAACCCCTCCAGCACACTTCTGATTTGGCTATATGTTTTATCTGTAAGCCACTTTCTCTTGTTGCAGAATCACCAGAATCCATGGATTTTATGCATTTACATCCTATACTATACTATACTTCATCCAGGTCATCAAATCCATCGTGTAGGTTTTTCAAATTCTTCTGCCATCAGCTCCAGGACAGCTGAGGACAGCTCCAGTGAAAAGGGCAGGTGGCCACACCACTCTCTAGTCTAACAGTGGTCAGCTGGCATGGGATACCTGGCTCTCCTGATCCACTCTGCAGTAGGGTGGCATGGATTTATCAATGGAAGGCATTGATCGACCAATGAAAGATAAAGTGAGGCATGGACCACTTCCAAAGACATGAACTTTCGCATCTTGGGCATGTTGTTATAACATTCTCAGAGTAGCAGGGGAAGTTGCCTCTATTCCTCACCTACTGCTGTCATGAAACCTGTTTAAATTGTCCTGAAATCTGTTTGCGTTGAAAGGGACTTTTTCTGTTGCAAGAACAATGCTAAAGTTCTGAAGATGACCAGTTGTTGACAACTTTTTTGTTACACGGGGTGATGTGCTTTTATATTATATTGCCTACCTGCTAGGAATATTTTGTTCATTACGTTATTTTGCTGCTTCATGACTTCTTTCTGATCCTGAATACCCTCAGAAAACAGATATCCCATTTAAATGCCTTTCCTGTCTTTCGAAACGTGCGGAATAAGCCATTACAAACGTTCCCAAAGGCAGTGCCTCGGAGCGTGGTTTATTTCCTCTGAGCTCCGCTAACTAAGGTCATCTGAGTCATGGATTTTTCTGCCTGCTTAAGTCTGTGAACTAACTATTACCCCTAAATACAGCGCCGAAGCCCGGTGTTGCAAGTCCAAGGGTTTCTGTTTCCTTCTTACACGTAGCTTTGACTTTGCTCTGGCAGCCCCGTTGTAGCAATGGTTGGTCCTGAGTGCTCAGCGTTTCCCAGCAGCCTGGGCAAGGCTGAACTGTGCTCGCTCTGAGGATGAAGCAGAACGGCACGTCTTCCTCTCCTCTTCTGGAATGGTCAAAATTCAATCGGACAGCGGGGGCAGGAGAGCTCTGACAGACACTGCTGCCTCCGAGAGGATCACGGTACTCAAGGGAAGTGAGCTCCCTGATCCCAGGAGCAGGAGGTCATGGTCTAGTTCAGCTCTTTGCAGGCTAATATGTTCACAGTATTCAGCCTGTTCTTGTTCCCTCCTCATCGCATGCAAAATACGTATATATGTGTGTGTGTGTGTCTATATATATATATATATATATGTATAGACATGCTGACCTGGGGAGAAGGGAGGAGGGAAAACCAGACAACCTGCAGCCCATAAATCCCCTCACCTCACTGCTGGCATAACCTGAGATTTAGAAGGTCTGTCCGCCTGGTCCCCCTTCCCCACACGACTCCTTCTTCAGGACATCATTTTTCCACCCACTTCAGTCTACCTTTGGGCAACTGTCAACTCTGCTTGCATCTAATGCCAGACTTAGATACTGCCAAGTAGTTTAACATACTATAAGGAGACAGAAATTCAGATACGACCTTGAAACCTAGTGTCAGCTCCTGACCAATTCACTCAGTATCGGTTTTCCCCTTCCCTAAAATCGAGTAACAACCAAGTTGTCCTTTGCAGACCACTGTGCTGGTACTAGCTAACAGTGATGAGGTACTGCGATCAACTGGTATCACAGTCCACAGAAATACCATCTATTTACTCTGGTCTTCCAAAAGGATCGCCTTTCCCAATTTATTGGCCGGCTTTGTAGTCGCTCGGGTGCGACAATGTCATGCTTACACGTGTTGGTACTGTCAAAGCATTTTGACATAGTGTGGCGCAAACAGACGTGTTACTGCATGAAAACTGACAGTTTGTCTGCACAAAGAACTCGGGTTCATTAGCCTAAAATAGCTTTCAGATTGGTTTCATTTGATAAATCTGTACAACTCCCCTTGGTGGATATTACTAAAAGTCTTTAAGAATACCTAGGTTGGCATCACATCATACCCCAATAGCAGAGAATTCGCAGAAAGGAATTCAGATGTTGAGCTGTCATGTATTAGCAGATACTATTCTATTAAATCAGATTTCATCTCAAGAGAGGTTGGGAAAGAGAAGGGGAAGGGATTGCTAGGTTATTATCGTTCTCTGCATCTATTTTGCATTGTTAAGTTGGTTTATGGAATGGTTATATGGGTATTCTTGCAAAACTAATTCTAATTCACTGCATAATCCTATTTGTTTACTTTGGCTCCAAAGAAAGCCGAGTGTAACATGTCAGTGTATGTATACTCAACACTAGGGCTCTCTTACATGTCGCCACAGGTATATTTTATCTCACAGCTGGCATCTACATATTTATTTTATTCCCCAAACAGTCACAGGGGAATGGTTTCAGAGAGACAAAGGGAAAACATCTGTTCTGCTCAGGAGTCACAAGTGAGCAGGAAAAACTTAAGAGCCAGTAAAACTATACTACGGACCATGAGGTCAAAACAGAAGCCAGGCATTGTTTTGTTTACAGCTAAAGTCCAAAGTGACCCCAAATGATGCCAAGACCCAGCCCACTTTGGCTGAAAGAGGATCACAGCATCGGAAAGTGAGTCAAGAAAGAAAGGGATGCTTAATCACAGTCATGGCTTCTGCCTTCAAGCACTGCAGCTAGACTTACAAAGACAAATGTACCCTGACTTGAAAACCCAGTACAGCATCTAATTTTTCTCACACTTCTCATCTTGGATCCAACCCAAGAAAGGGAGGAGAAGAGACTTAAGGAGGCGGGTAGCCTCTGCTGTGTTGCTGCTGCTTGCAATCCCCACTATCTCCATCATCTTCAGGTAGGCCTGTACGTTCTCTTCTCTGCTGTGTTATTACCTGCACTTCACCTAGCTCTTTCCCCACCAGCCTTCTGACTCAAGACTTTTCTTCTTCTGCCTTCTCAATTTATCACAAACATCCACAGCAATTCCTTCTTCTGCTCGAGGAACCACCCCATCCCTCAGTCGTATGCTTCATCATCATCACTAATTCTTTGAATTCACAGCCCTTTTTCCTTCCATTCAAAAGGAGGATGTTGAATTAAGATCTCCTTTGCAAACAGTTCCTTTCCAGTTTCTCATCTAATGTGTAGCAGCTGGTCTTTTGCCACCAACTCCCGAAGCTTTTTCCTGAAACACTCCTTCATTCTGCGAGATCTGGTTTGTGAACAGTGATTACACTTTGGCCCTTTCTTCTTGGCTTCATCTTTTTTTATCCATTAGCATGGTGCCATTTCTCTGCTTTCCATATCCTCTTCTGCTTTCGGTTCCTTTCCCCTTCCCTCCTATGTCAACTTTTCTCCACCTAGCCCAGTCCTCCTGCTTCCTCCGCACCTGTCGCCTGGACTGATGCTGCAGATCATCTCTGAGAAAAATCCTGTGGCAAGGATGGTCTTCCTCATCACAACAGTGTTCTCTCCTCTTTAAGAGACACCACCTCCCCCAGTTTGCCCCCAGCCTCTAATATTATATCTTTCCACAAAGAGAACAAGATGTTACTGATTTCATCCAAGAAAATTTAACTGTATTCATTTCCCCACAACTCTCCTTTTATCCTCCCATGTCACCAGATCAGAATTTTTTCATCTTCACAGATCTTGATTCCAGCCTAGGACAACAAATGCCACCAATACTACAGCAGATTAAAAAAAAAAAAAAAAAAAAAAATCCCAACAATCCCACCACTCCCCCCCAAAACAAGCAAACCCCAAACTCCATCAGCCAGAGCTTATTGCATAAACAAGAGGGGGGAAAGAGTATACAGATCCCCGAACAGAATACCCCAGCATCCTTTCAGAGCAAGCAGCAGTGCTTCCCTCAAAATAATCCCGAGGGGAGCCACTAGCTGCAAACACAGTTCTTCTGGGCAAGCAGTCCTGAGGGCAGCCTTGTGCTGGAGCCCAGTGTCTCAGGTAGGTATCACGCTCCTGGGCTCACTCCCAACACCTGCTTGCTACAGGACCAGCTGCTCCTTAAAAGCCTTTGCTCCCTCTTACACCGCCCTTTTCTCTAACTCCTCACTTGCACTGGTGGCCCCGTCCCACCCGAGTGATGGATGTAGCTCGCACCTGCTCCCATCTCCTCCCATCCCATCCCATCCCATCCCCTTCCCTCACCCTGGTCCTAAACCTGCCATTCTCCCCTCCCAGTGCAGACCTGAAAGGCTCTCCCAACTCGTGACATCCACACTTAGTCACTGCCTTCCTGAGATGTTTCCGTATTTTCCCCACTTCCTTCCATCTCAAGGCTTTCTTAACGCACTGCTACACTAAGAAGACCTTCAGAAAGACCTTTAGAAAAGGTCTGTTGGCACCACCATCTATTAAGCTGTACTACAGCTTCTCAGTTTCCTTCTACCCTGCCAAAACACCTTTAGCCTTTGACACAAACTGAGCTCCTTGGTCTGGAAACCTATTAGCACCCGGTGGCAGAGCAACCCTCTAGGCCCTACAGTAATTAATAACAACAATTCAGTCACCTATGGCAGAACATTTCACAGCTTGACTGCCTTACATAAGGAGACAATACCTTCCTATTTTGTTTTTAAGTATCTGTTTTACTCAACTGTCTTACTGGCCCTCAGGCTAAGTGGGAGAAAAGGAGAAGCCTGAACGTAAATCTTAAGATGGATAAGCAGAACGGCAGTATTCATTGAAGGCAACAGCCTTCATGCCAAAAATAATTTTGTCTGAACAATTACCGGTTTAATTCCTGGCTTGGTACACAGAGATTTCAAACCCATGATCTGTAGGTCATTGTGTTTTTCCCTGCAGCTCAGTAAAACTAGTCATAAATTTGCATCAATTTCAACAGTTTCAGGCCTCCAGCTCACCATTTGCTCACCACTACATTTTCTCTTTTCCTTTTGACATTTTCAATACAAAAGTTCAGCCTGTCATTTCAAACTACCCTTTCAAACTAAATTTAATTTTAAAACAGGCCGAAAGCAAAAAGGAGTGTTTTCTTCCAAGCCAGCATAGATTTGTGGGATCTCTGTTTCAGAAAAAAACCTGAAGACAAAACTTCCATCTCTCCAATTTTTTCACGTTCTCACCAACCCCAAAAAAATGTTATTAACACAACTGCAGTCTGCAAACAACTGCCTTAGCCTGGATAGTACGTCACCTTCTCTTGGTTTCCAGTGCTGCAAAAAAATGGACAGATTTTAACATTATTTTTCCACCAACACTACCGGTGCCATTGCCACAGGAACCCCACTGCAGATTCCTGAGTGCCATCTGATGGCCCTCTACCTCGCCATGCCCTACACCTGTCCAAGCACACCTTGATGGCATGGTGCTCCACCAAAGCACAGGCTTGGGCTACGTGCCCGAGAGTCATCCCTGCAGGAAGCTGTGCAGGCAGACCGCCTGGGAAATTTCCCTGCAAACCCCGTGGCCGCGTTCCTATGGCCATGTGTGTGCAGCAGCCAAGAGGGCTGGAGCCCCTCTGCTGTGAGGACAGGCTGAGAGAGTTGGGGGGGTTCAGCCTGGAGAAGAGAAGGCTCCGGGGAGACCTTAGAGCCCCTTCCAGTCCCTAAAGGGGCTACAGGAGAGATGGGGAGGAACTCTGGATCAGGGAGGGGAGCCATAGGACGAGGTTTTGAACTGAAAGAGGGAAGATTTAGATGAGATATAAGGAAGAAATTCTTTGCTGTGAGGGTGGTGAATCAGTGGCCCAGGCTGCCCAGAGAAGCTGTGGCTGCCCCATCCCTGGAGGGGTTCAAGGCCAGGCTGGACGGGGCTTGGAGCAACCTGGTCTGGTGGGAGGTGTCCCTGCCCAGGGCAGGGAGTTGGAACTAGATGATGTCTAAGGTCCCTTCCAACCCAAAAAATTCTATGATTCTATGAGTCCATATTGCAGGTGCCCTTCCCACGACAATCCATCAGCTTTGGACGAGACCATCCAACCCATCTGTGAGAAGACAAGGTCAGGTCCGTGAAGCTTGGCATGGACGCAAGCCGTATTTCAAACACACCAACCAGCGAAAGATATCTAAGGTGCATCCTCACCTTGCAGATCACATTAAATCTGCACAGCCAGGCTGAGCTGGGCTCCTTTCTTGGGGTCACCAGCACCATGGGCAAGAGGGGCAGGGCACGGCTTCCCACACTCCAGGCAGACTTTATGACCTTTATGCCTTCTGAGGCTCCAGCAGATTGAGTTTCCTGGGGCCTGAACTCGTCCTCTCCACACTGCCGCTGACGCTCACCTCTGCCTGACTTGCAAAACTGCTTTTTCCACAGCATTTCGTCAGAGTCTTGTAGCAATTCGGGCCCATACTCTCTTTCACTGCCAACCCCATTGTGACACTGCGTGTTGGAGCAACACGTACCCATCCATAAACTGCAAAACTACTTAAAGTGGTCGTCTTGGCAGTTTCTTAAGCAGCAAAGACTGCAGCATAACGTGTCGAGGAAGCCAGTATTTTGCAGGTAACACGTGTATGTCCTTTGTGTGAAACAAGTGTTATGTGTTTGCTGGGAATACACCTCAACCTTTTGCTCGGCCTCCAAGAGGGAATCATCGTTGTTATGGGACAAGTTATGTAGGCAAAAGGTTAAAATAATGTCATTGGCTTGGGCTTCCCGCAAGAACGCAACCAGTTGTCTGAGATCAGAGTTAACCATTCACAAATGCTGAGGTGCCCCGAGGGGACAAAATAGGATTGCTCCCCTCCCATTGGTACAGATAATTAGAGGTTACTCGGGAGAGGATCATCCAGGCCAGAGATAACCTAATAAAGAAGGGAGGAGGTTACAAAGGCCAGCTTTCATTTGCACAATAATGGTACAACCTGCGCAGGATGCCCATTAAGTGATTCTACATTCAAAACCAAAATGAACAAAACCCTCAGGTCTCCTGGGAATACGGCAAGACCAGTTTTCCGTGAAAAACACACAGAAACATTCATGTTCTTGCACATTACTACTCACATCTGCACGTTTCAACACGCTAACTCACCCCCGCTTCTCACTGTTGGCCCAGGGCCCACATAAATATAAATTATACATATCATATTCTAGAGGTGGGCCCATAGACCGAAAGGGTAAACAGATCAGACTGGGTTTACACAACCCGGTCAAAGGCTGGAGGAGCCCCTGCGCAGCTCTCTGGCAGCTACAGCGGCTCTTTGGTCCCACTGAAATCCTTCTTCATCCCAAGCCACGAAATGTTCTCAACGTGTCGCTGAGCAAAGCCGTGCGCGGCACGCCAGTTTATACCATTTTAACTCAATCATCCTTTTGATGATCATACCTGTCTACTGCTTGTAGAGCTTATTTGTATTATGCTGTTTGTAAAAAATATGGAAACAATGCTACGGTTCTGTATAAAACAGGGATGCGCAGATTTGCAGGAGAGTATGCAGGCAGAGGTGCCCCGAAGCTGTTCTAGCACCATACCGTGATGGCAATTTTAAACTATTTTTGTCTTGAAGACATTTAAGGTTTAAAAATACCCTTTTGCTCTTAAAATCCCTTATTACATTTAGAGACTTTTTAGTGAAAAATTCAAGTTATAATTATTTTATCTAAAAATGCGAAGTTCAGACTGACTCAATCATGGTAATCTGTATTCAGCTAAAAATCCCGATTTCAATGACAGTTTCTTGAGTAACAGCAGAGGGCTTAGTAGCTAGATAAAAATCTACTTTCAAAGCAAGTAAACAGACCCATCTAAAGATCACCCCACCTTTCTTACCGGGGGAGCCTCTAGTTACAAGGCATAGATCAAAAGAAACACCTGGCAGAACATTGAGAAATGGCCATACTTCTAGGCATCCCACCTCAAGTAATTCCGAAGACATTCCATGTACACTACATTTTGGGTTAGTATTCCTCTTTCTTTTCGCACCCACAAAAGGGAAAAGAACTACCTGAAGCGCAAGAGAAACACAATAAGGAAGTATGCCTGCAGGTAGATCAATATGATTTTTTGGTGCTGAAATGTCAAAATAATCCAGGTTTGCTCCTTGAGGTCCTCCTGAATGAAGTACGCTGCCCCACTAAAAACATCTACCAGTTCCATCAGTGTCTTCCAAGGGTTGGCCAGCTCATCGTGTTACCAACCAGAATACACCAGCCCAGCCCTACCTTCTCCACAGCTGGATTCCTCTTGAGCCATCACATCTCCTTTCTTTTCTCCAGTCCTCACTGGACTGACTGCCCGTCACATCCACGTGCAGAGTGAGAGGGCAAAAGCACGTCACTCTTGTAGGGAAACAGATCTTCATTAGGCTGCTGTAAAACCAGCCCTGGTGCTGCGCAGGTAGAGGTCAGGCACCAAAAGATGAGGATGTCCATCAGAGTCTTAGTGTTTAACGAACCCAGGAAAAGAAACCAGGAGAATCATCTTGGAGAAGACTTAACGGATGTTTTACCTACAAGCCCTGAGTCCCAGCAAAAAGGCAGGCAATCAGAAATCAGCTTAATTTCTGGTAACAGGCAGCTCAAAAGCCCTTTGTAGCAGCTTCCAGTTAACCAAGGCAGATGAAGCCAACTGTGAAATGTTAGACAAAAGAATGAAGAGTAACATGCCTCATAAAATTGAGACCTGTAAGCGCGATGGTTTTAAGTACAAAAAGGAAGGGGAAAGTGGGAGAGGATCTGTGACTGGTGAAGGTGAAGGTGAAGAGCTGCCTTTGAGAAGTTCGGTGAACCTCTAACAAGAGACATAAGTCAGATCTGGGACAAGAAGACATTTAGCAAGTTGCTACAGGGAGATTCAGAATTAACTTGGGACAAAGCAAAGAAAATTTGCTGGCCAAAGCAAGGCATCCCCATCACACTGATACAGAGGAACTTCACAGTGTACGGCAGTACTCTGATACGGCAGACAGAGTGGAGAATCTAAAGTAGCAGACAAAAACAGACGTGAATCAGAGAGACAAGAAGCCGAGCAGTGCCAAAGTCCACAAGAAATCAGAGAATACTCTGGAAAGATGGCCAGTGCCAAGTGTTTTTCTATATTGCACGTGTCAGCATTGTTGTGCCCTGAGCACGCCAAGCTGTTGCTGAAAGGGCCTCCCTCTCCCCCAGCTCCCTTGAAAAATGTTGACTTTTTAAATCCCCAAATAGATGATTTGTGATTTAGACTACAAACTTACTTAACTCGCAGAATGAAAGACCAGTGAAGGGCAAAGTCCAGAGCTGAGCTGACATGTCAGTCCAAGTCAAACACACGCTGTTTGGTCTCTCGTGGACTGTGAACTGCAGCCATCTGAGGAATTACTCTGGACCAAACCCTGAAGAAAGGCATCAAATCTCCTAGCATGGGATGGTCTGGCCAGCGTTTTTTGGGGCCTTATTATGAACCTAAAGAAGAGCTCTCAGAATAAACCCAGGTTTCATTTGAAGCACCAGGAGGCTAATTCATAGAACCATAGAGTGGTTTGGGTTGGAAGGGACCTTTAAGGGCCATGTAGTCCAACGCCCCGCCCTGGGCAGGGACACCTCCCACCAGCCCAGGTTGCTCCAAGCCCCGTCCAGCCTGGCCTTGAACCCCTCCAGGGATGGGGCAGCCACAGCTTCTCTGGGCAACCTGGGCCAGGGGCTCACTGCCCTCACAGCCAAGAATTTCTTCCTACTATCTGATCTTTCAGTAATTCCTAGCATGATGCATCAGAAAAGGTGAATGGCAACTGTGCAGAACTTGAAAAACCTCAATGAAATGCCTCAGATGGAAAGCAACACTGATGGCGCTGTAGAAGCAAACCTACCCCACAAAGAAAACACAAGAACTACGCAGGAGAAGGTGCCCAAAGGAAAGCCGGCACCGGTGCGTTGGTGTCAGAAGGAAGGCAGCCACTGTCTCCTATGTGCCTGGTGAGGGTAACCACCAGGCTGTGGCACGAAAGCGTCTCAACTCCGGGTGGGAGCACTTTGAGGGACATAAGTTACCTTGAGCATTGCACAGGCCGTCCCTGTGATTGACTGAAGGGTCAGGATGCTGCTTCTCCAGTGGGACACCTGGGCTGAGGCTCAAAGCTCCTTTTCAAGCACAGCCCACAAATACCAAAAAGGTCAGATAGAGAAAACATGATTTTCTACCCAAAAGACAGTGAAAATTAGGTCAAATAGTGGAGAAACTCAAATCCACTGTTTATTCTGAACCTGGTGTTGCTGCAACAAGCCTGTATCTGTTGGAAGAACTTTCTTCATTTTGTGGGACATACCCTGGGTTGTTTACCGATCTTCAGAGCGTGTTTAGAGGTCAGGTTGTATCACCTTTCATGCGTGTTCTTTTCCAAGAACCACAGGAAAACAAAAAACCCTCGTAACAGCTTATTTAGCTATTCGGCTATTTGCTTATTGAGTTAAGCAGTTCACTGAGGAACCTTTCACACCGATTTAAGAGTACAAATTCCACTGGAAAAGGAACAGTCTTAAATGCAGGCTTTTTTTAGCAAAATACTTACACGAGTACCTGAGCTTAGCTGGCTTTAAATTTCTAAAAATCTTAAACTTTCTGATAATACATCTTGTGGATACCGAACACTGGCAATTAGCCTTCAGCAAGCTTATTACAGAATACGCTTCTGTGGGTCTGGAGACTAAAATTTACACTGCTAAATAAAGGCACCCGACCTCCCAAAATAGTACTGGAAAATTAAGTTCTCAGAAAAAGAGGGAGAACTGTCTGACCTGAAAAAATATATGACTTCTGCTATCACAGCCGCTGCTGTTAATGTTCTGTGATTAGGGTGAAATTTAATAAGGATTACAAATGAAGAATTGCTTATTAAGCAATTTACTTCTCCCTTTTACCAGGCTTGGACAATTCCCTACACTGCTCCCTTGAGTTTTCTGCCCAGGGTGTTCAAAGATGACTGTTAATGCAGCTGCTTGGAAAGATTATGCCTTAGTAGAATAGATCAAATCAAGAAAATCAGTCTGATTGTCTTCCTAGATTTTCTTTTCGTGTCTTCTTCCTTCTCCCTTTACCTGTTTTGCCCGAGGCCGCGCTTTATCTCCTCTCCAGCCACCTGATAACACATAAAAAAGTGCTTTGAATGAAAGAGAAGGTACGTGCCATGGTTTGGTAAACAGGACAACTTCCAGTGAGGAATGTCTGTATAAAAGTCACAAATGAAAGCTGCTTCTGTTTCTTTTCTGGACTCCCGTACCTTCGCCAAAAAAAAAAAAAAAAACCAAACCCAAAAACCAAACAAACCACAACAAAAAAAGAAGTTGAATATTTGCAATAACACTTCCAAAAGACCGCGAGCGGGTTCTTTTGCATGGTGGTGGTGCCGCATTAAGTGTTCCCAGGTAGCACGAATGTGCCGTACAGCACCACACCGAGATGCCCGACCTGCCCAACAGGCTGCTCGATTTTTTTTTATTTTTTCTATTTATTTTTTTTTTTAATTATTCCAGCTTTTAGCTTTTCTCCTGCTTCCCAGACAGGAGCTGGTCCCTCCGTAGGCACCGTGGAGCACATGTGGCTGTGGGCTCCCGGCTGCGTGGTATCCCTTCCCGGGCTTTAGGATCCCTTACCGATCCTTCTCCTTCTGGCACCCATCTGGCAATTGCTTGTGCTTGAACATCAGCATTAAAAGATATTTTTGCAGCTCAAGCAGTCTTTTATGCACTCAGTAGCTGTGAGCGAAGAAAAAATCTCTCTCTGCTACCAAACAGATCCCCAAGTCCTATTTTAGAGCTTTTGTCACACTGAGGTTAAAGACCAGAACAGATTGAGAGCTGCCCGCAAACGTTTGATCGAATTTATCCCTAATACAAATTCACTAAATTCAGAGGCAATACAGCAGAGGTGAATTTAACCTGTTGATTCCACACATACCTGAAAAACCACAGCCCTCTTCGAACGTTAGCTGCCTTAAAAAATAAAGTTGCGTTTTTCCTGGAAATAAATATTTATTCAGTGCAAAAATCAGCACCATTATTAACAGAGAAAGTTTGTACTGACACGTCAGTGTTTTAACTCTGTGTTTAGAAAACCAAGAAGATGAACATGCAAGTGTAAAGAAAAACACTAAATAGGCTGAAACTGCCAACAAGTGAAAACAGAGGCTTTTAGTGCCTGCAGAGACATAATTTAATGCCCTCTGGTGCTAATGGAATAACTCCAGTAGATGCACATGGACTGTTTTGGAGTTAAAAGGCACAGTGATTGTAAAATAAAATTGGTTTTGCTCTGAAAGGGAACACCCGGGACCGAGAGCAGTGGTAGCCATGGCCCCTTTCCTCCTCCTGCTCATTGCCCTGCACCCTGCAGCACCCACCGCCCCGCGTCGCTGCCCAAGGCCGAGTCCTCCACTGTGGACAGTAGAGGGGCACCCAGGCAACATCCCCACACCAGGAAAACTGGTGAGAGGAAATAGCAAGAGAATCATAGAATCACAGAATGGTTTGGGTGGGAAGAGACCTTTAGCGACCATCTAATCCAACCCCCCTGCTATGAGCAGGGACATCTGCAACTAGATCAGGTTGCTCAGAGCCCCGTCCAACCTGGCCTTGACTGTTTCCAGGGATGGGGCACCTACCACCTCTCTGGGCAACCTGTTCCAGTGCCTCACCACCCTCAGCGTAAAACATTTCTTCCTTATATCTAGTCTAAATCTTCTCTCTTTTAGTTTAAAGCCACTACCCCTTGTGCTATCACATCAGGCCCTACTAAAACGTCTGTCCCCATCCTTCTTATAAGCCCCTTTTAAGTAGCGGATAGGCAGAAGGCTGCTTGCGCGCGTCCCAGACAAGGGTAAGTGGATGAAGAAGTGGAGGGAGGGGTTCCAAAGCACAAAAGAGAGGACAGAAAGGGAATGGAAACTGGCAGAAAGATGCTGGGAAAGTAGTCTTCTTGGGAAACCAGATGATCTTCCCTTCCCAGCCTATCTCTTATCCTTTTACACCTGCCATTAGGTATCCTATGTACCTGTGAATGCTGCTAAACACTATTTACTCCATCAGTATAAAATGGTTCTTAAAATTTCCCTGGACACCTTGTTACTATGCTCGTAAGATGCAGTATTTCCTCTCTGCCAATCTGCAGTGTTTGGGGAGTTTTCTCGGATTGGGACTCTGCTAAGAGAAGCTTGCAAGCACCTACCAAGCAGACTGGCAAGTTCACCGTGGACACACAAAGCTGTGACACAGCGGGCAAGAGGAAAACTTTCACTGTTTAAACACCACTTACTCTGCCAGCTTTAATTTTTATCTCTCATCGCCCTTCTCCCTTATTATTCAATTAGCCGAGCGGAGGAGCCTGCTCGCCGGAGCGGTGGGGTGAGCTGATGGCCTCCTCGCCGGGCTGGCGGCTTGCGCAACTCAGATCTGCTGCGACAGGACTCCTTCCTCGCCCTGTTTCTTCACGTGGGATTGGCAGTTGTCAAACTAGGCAGAAGGGATAGCTCGGGACGATACAGGTGCGAGAATTAAAGTCAATTAACTTTTACCACTTTGTAAATTATTATAAGGTTCTCTCCTCCCAGGTGGTGCACATGGCAACCAGGAGCAGGGCAGAGGGAAGACCATCTGAAAACAGCCTGCAGGGCACAAGCTGGAACATGGGAAATTACGTCTGAACACGAGGAAAAACTTCTTTTCTTCAAGGGTGGCAGAGCCCTGGCACAGGCTGCCCAGAGAGGTGGTGGAGTCTCCATCTCTGGAGACATTCCAACCCCGCCTGGACGCGTTCCTGTGCCACCTGCTCTGGGTGACCCTGCTCTGGCAGGGGGTTGGACTAGGTGATCTCCAGAGGTCCCTTCCAACCCCCGCCATTCTGTGATTCTCACCTTAAAGACCACCTAGTTCCAACCCCCTGCCCTGGGCAGGGACACCTCCCACCAGCCCAGGTTGCTCCAAGCCCTGTCTAGCCTGGCCTTGAACCCCTCCAGGGATGGGGCAGCCACAGCTTCTCTGGGCAACCTGGGCCAGTGCCATTCTGTGAAGAAACACGGGGGTTTGCAAACCATGGTCTCCAGAAGGAGGAAGAGGCCAGTTATAACACAGGAGAAAGCTGCTAAGCTGCTCTTCCCCGAACTCTTCCTCTCCTTCCACCGTGTGGTTTCAGGTGGCAGCACACACTGTTGAAGTGCAGTACGTCGGTCCCATACGTTTGACTTGTACACCAAACACCTGCATTCACAGAAACAACAGCAAGGGACGTGTTCAAGCAGCAGCAGAGTCCGTCGTGTCACTGAGCTGCCATTTATGAGGTTTCCAAGGGTTTGGGACAATTCTCCTCTGGACTTTCTGGTTGGTCTCAGAGCCATTACACATACTGCAGGCTGATGGATGCATCTGGAGCAACTCTTTGTCCAAGGTGACCAGGATTTTCACATTTCAAATGTTGCACTCCTAAAGGTACCTCTCCATTTAATACCAAAAGGCATTGCCATGGTCTGATTTTAGTGGAGATTGGGTTTTTCCAGATTCCCGGCTTTTGCTGGAATCAGTATGACTCCAATAAGAGTGGAAAAAACTTTTATCAGGTTCTTTCTGCACAGATCAATGCGGCAGCAGGGGAAGGAGGCTGTCAGGAGGCTGGGGGGGGAAAAACAGCCTGCCTCAGGTTTATCCAGATTATAGGGATCCTGAAGTTACCCTAAAGTTACCCCACGACCTGGAAAAATCTGCTCTGTTGGCAAAGCCCTTGGTGAGATCCCTCTTCGCCTTTTTGGATGGCCCAACTGCCAGGTTAGGGGACATGAGACCTTCCTACCTCTGCAGTTGTCAGCCGTAAATGGGGTTATCTTCCAAGATATCTAGGACACACTGAAAACCAAAGAAATTGAGAGGATGCAGTTTACTAAAGCACTGCCTTGCAGCAGACAAACATCATCTTCTTGTGGAGATGAGGGCAGAGCGCTGGTTCTCATAGCCAGTAATTCTGCTGACATCTTAGGGAAATTACTGGAAATATTGGCATCTCCAGTACCGAGCTATTTTTAGGACCATTCAAGATCATTTCAAGACAAGTGATGTTGAATTTGGAACAACCCTCAAAACACAGAGTAGCTGTCAGCGTGGCTTATACAGAAGTGATTCAGGATGTGGAACGTGCTCTTCCCTCGCTCGCCGTTTTTTCCACCCAGGTTTTTTTGCTGTTCCCCTGCCCTCAGATGAATGGTGAATCACGGTCCTCTGACAATCTCATGTTCGTGAAAAATCATTTGCTTTCTCTTTGCTCCAGAACGCTTCCTTGTAAGTCATGTAAATCTGGGCTGTGCAAATTATCCTCACACCTTTATGGGGTTTGATATTGTGAGGTGGCCGCAAAGCTGTTTTTGTTTTTTTTACAACAGGCAACTTTTTCTCTATAGGAAGCAGTCTGATCCGTAGATAAAGCGAAGATTTTATTACCCAACCATATCTCCAAATACATCAGTAGATTACACAAGAGACTCTGCTGCTGATGATTTCCTCCTACATCATATGGCAGATGCCAAGAACTTTTGTAACCTTTGCCCTACATAGCTCTGAAGGAAAAGTGGTGAAATACGAAGAAGTTGTACCTAAAGATGATGGTAAGCAGGGTTCATTGGCCTAGAAGGAAGAGCACAAAAGGCGTGACAAGCTGCACGGTCCATACCTGTGACGGTCTCATGTCCCTGTGGAACTCCAGGGAGGAATTAAGCACGTTCATTTTGCTGAGTTGTGTTGCTGAACACAAGACAAAGCTGTTAACTACTCAATTAGTCTTCCAGGATAAAAGTGAAGGTGACTCTCTTTCCTTATGTGCTTATTACACAGGCCAATTAAATCAACACACTTCTAGCTTTGAGGAAGGTCTTTACACTGAGGGTGGTGAGACACTGGCCCAGGTTGCCCAGAGAGGTGGTGTAGGCCCCATCCCTGGAGACATTCAAGGCCAGGCTGGATGAGGCTCTGAGCGACCTGATCTAGTTGAAGATGTCCCTGCTGACTGCAGGGGGTTGGACCAGATGGCCTTCAGAGGTGCCTTCCAACCCAACACATTCTATGATTCTACAATTTGAGGGTCTCATATTTGTGGCCGTTCCACCTGCAGAGCTGCTCAGCTGTCCCCAGGATACTCAGCTGTCCCCATCCCGTGGTCGTGGTCGTTGCTGTTCTACGATGAGCAACCCAGCTCGGTGCTAGACTTAATGAGGCCGTTTTTCTTAATTGATTCTCCTGCATTTAGCCTGGGAAATAGAGCAAAAATAGCCGTATCCTGGTCTGCTTTAAATTAGCTCCTAGCCAGGCTGACTGATAAGCGAAAAATTAAATAAACCCTCACGACTGCCCTCTAATGCCAACAGCAGAGCTCTGCTCAGACAGCACTTGCATTACGTAAAACCTGATAAGAATTGACTTAGTCAGGGAACACGGCGTTTTGAATCAATGACTTGAGCAAAAAAGCACACATCCTTCTCTAATTAGTGAGCAATTGCTCATATGTTATAGCATTTCCCAATAGTCATTATTGTTGTTATTATTTTGAAAGGAGGGTGACTTGCTTATTATTAAAAGGCAGTATTTAAAATGCAGCGATGTTTTTATTGCTATCTATTGCTACCTATCACTAAGCTTATTCAAAGCAAGGTATATCTTTTTATAAAGAATTGGAAAAGAACTAACTTAGGTGATAATATAAATGCCTAACACGGCATGTTTGGGTTGTGTGAGCTGTATTTTTAGAGATGTTATCAGCTGGCGTCTGCGCTAAGGACAGCCCCTGCCGTCACCTGGTGTAAATCCAGAGCTCGCGTGAATCAGCCACTGCTTCGTAATACCGAATTTCACGAATCTGATCACACACAAAGTTAATTTTAGCAACTGCATTTAAAAAAGAAAAGAAAAGAAAAGAAAAGAAAAGAAAAGAAAAGAAAAGAAAAGAAAAGAAAAGAAAAGAAAAGAAAAGAAAAGAAAAGAAAAGAAAAGAAAAGAAAAGAAAAGAAAAGAAAAGAAAAGAAAAGAAAAGGAGAAAAGAAAAAAGAAAAGAAGGTGTTAGAAAGTTTAGATGACGGTGAAGATCACTAGAGGGCAGTAGCCAACCCCGAATCTCCCCAGATTTTCCCCCAAAGCCTTTAAAGCGAGGAAAGGGCCGAGCAGCCTCCCCAGCGAAGATGCTCATGTATTGGAAGGCGAGAAAGAAACCTCCCGCTTTGACAACAGTGTTAACATACCGCAATATTAAGCCATTTTTTAAAAGTTCCTGGTGACAAGTAATACAGTGCTGTTCCTTTATCTACTGGTGCCCACCTTTAGCACCAGAGAGGGGCTGTGGAAGATTCGGGGTGTTTCCTCCTCGCACATGCCGGGAGGAAACCTTGGGACTAATTCTCCGCTGCCTCCCATCGTGTCAGTCTCATGTGCCATTATGCCATTCCGATCTGCATTTTATATCAAACTTCATGTGTGTATGTAACAGGACAGCGCAGAAATCAGTATTTTTTCTATCAGAGATTAGTACTTTTTATATCAAGGCCAGATATACGGATGCTTCAGTGAAATAATGCCAGACCGGTCGAACGGAGTATGTGATTCCAGTGCTTGGCACTGACAAACTCTTCCCATCTCTCTTTTCTGGCACGGGCACTGTCGTACTTCATTTTCCTTATCCCATCCCAAAACCACAGTTTATTAGAAAAGTCAGTGACTAATGTCTGAAGCGCCACGACAGGCTGGGTGCCCAGCCGTGCTCCTGTGTCATAGAATCATACTATCATAGAACGGTTTGGGTTGGAAGGGACCTTAAAGACCATCCAGTTCCACCCCCCTGCCCTGGGCAGGGACACCTCCCACCAGACCAGGCTGCTCAAAGCCCCGTCCAGCCTGGCCTTGGAGGGGGTAGGTTAAGAATGTGAAGGCAGAATGGACCCTGAGACCACGCGTGAGGCGGCTGCATGCTCTTAGGTCACGTAGAATAACCTTCCAGCAAACAGCCCCTGGGGACAGACATGGCACTAAAGCCAGAGGGGACGTGGGCACTTCTTCCCGGCTGGTATAGTTAGTTCAAAAAATGAGCTGGATGAAATGAAAAGCGGTGGCACCATGTCTAGCACAGACACCCTTTCTAGCGTTCCTAAAAACATCCTCTTTTCATTTAACAGTTTTACAGGCATTTATTTAGTGCTTCACACTTCTGCTTCGGGATCCACGGCTGACATAGAGTTTTCATAAAAATTACTTTTCTCTCCCAGCTGTTATGAGGAATGCTTGAAAAACTGAGCAACTGAGGCTGGAAAAGGAAAAACCAACAGTAGAAAACCACAGGAACATCCCACCTTCTGATGGATAATAATAATAATAATAATAATGCTGACAATTTTAAGCTCTGATTTTTCAGTCATCATAACAGTTTGGGGGCTTGGCTCATGGCTTATGAACGCTGGGCTTTCGATATACTCTGAACTTTACCTGTTAAGTGGGACTGATCAGAGAAATATTTCATCACTATCTGATACCCCTGTGCCAGATCTACCCAGTTTTGGCAGAAGAATGGCCCTATGAGGTTGGACCAGAGCTCCGTTATCCTCCCTCTGACATTAGGTAGTGGAGCAATAGGGAGGAATTGAAGAACAGGGTGAGCAGGGGATGGCGCTTACCCCAAATACTTCGACAGCTTTTAAAGACGGTCTCTAATAGTCCTGTTTTGGCAGTGTAGCAGAGGAGGTCTTGCCTTGCTATTGCCAAAGGTGGACATACGCAAGAAGTGATTATTTAAAGCCAGGACATGCAATCAAATTCTACGCTTGTTTTTGCGGACTTTGTGGGTTATGTTATCATGTGATGTTGTTACGTTACCATAGCCTCTGGGTTGCCTTTGCGCCATGAGTTCACAAAGAGGAGAGGGCTCTTGGCAATGTTCAAAGACAAAGAACTTTGCTTGATGAAGGACAACCAGAAGCAGGACATTTTCCAGTGCTCGGCCAAGACAGGACTTCCACAGATAGCAATGGAAAGCCTTCAACTCTCGTAATGTACCTTTTCCCAGCAGGGACCAGAACAGTCCCTCCCAGTTGCACCTCCCAGACCTCCCTTTCCGGTCGTATCTATCTCTCCTCTCTTTGAAGAAACAAGCCACACAAGTCACTAGGTTACTCCAAGCAATTACAGGATTTGGTGCTAACGTTCAGAGAAGCGAGTGATGACTTGGTAAGATCTCTTTGAGATCTTACATTTATCCTGTTTGCCATAAGCTGACATTGGATAAACCTCACAGAAGCACACAGCGTACCATGCGAGACCACCATTATCACCTCACTCTTCCTACAGAGGAAGGGAAATGGAGGGGCAGTTCCCATCATTGGGCCTCTTTTTCTGCGTGGTTTTTTTTCTGCCGTGACTGTCACAAGCTTAACATTTAGACTTAAAAAGCTGGGCGCAGCCTGGCCACAAAGCACTCCCAACATTCAAAATCTCTCAGAGTCAGCAACAAGGGCACATTTCGGAAATAAAACCCAATGTAACAGGGAGTAGTGTTTGGTCTGCTCCACCCCTGGGAACTCAGAGCAAAGCTGGACTGATCTAAAGGTTATCGCTTCGCTGAAAAGAAATCCTTTAAGTTCCTCGTCATCGTAATAAGCTCAGTACTGCAGGTTCGTAATAACAGTGTGCTTGAACTATGGCATTGCTAAATTAGTAGGCTTTGCAGAGTCCATAAATCTCTCACGGGGGTCCTCTTTTCCACTTCAGCTAGAAAGAAAGTCATGGCTAGGAGTCACAAAGGACTCTAGAGGGAATTAGGCTCTGAAGTCCTATTGAATTAGCATTGTTTACAAAGCAGTCATAAGTATAATGGCTGTTAACGAGTCTTTAATGAGACGTGATACAACGCAACACGTGGTGAAGTACAATAAACAAAAAGGCTGTGCTTCCCTGCCATTTATTCTGCCTGACACAGGTGTAGAAGCCCTGAATCTAAATGAATCACATCCTATTGAGAAGAGCGTAAAAGAGATCAATCTGGTCTGTAACTTAAAAAAAACCCAAAACATACATTTTCTTTATGCCAAACCAAACTGGGAGTGAATTACATCAGGACTAATCGTTCACACCGGCAGCTCACAGACTTACAGAACCACAGGATGGCTGAGGTTGGCAGGGGCTTCTTGGAGGTCATCTGGTCCAACCTCCCTGCTCAAGCGGGGCCACCTATAGATGGTTGCCCAGGACTATGTCCAGACAGCTTTTGAGTATCTCCAAGGACGGAGACTCCACAACTTCTCTGGGCAACTCGTTCCAGTGATTAGCCACCCTCAGGACAGAAAAGAGTTTTCCTTGTTTAGACAGAAACTCCTGTGTTTCAGTTTGTGCCCATTGCCCCTTGTCCTGTCCCTGTTCACCACTGAAAAGAGCCTGGCTCCATCCTCTTTGCACCCTCCCTTCAGGTATTTATGTACATTGATGAGATTCCCCCAGAGCCTTCTCTTCTCCAGGCTGAACAGTCCCAGCTCTCTCAGACCTCCCTCATGCCTGAGGTGCTCCAGACCCTTTATCATCCTTGTGGCCCTTTGTTGGACTCTCCAGTGCATCATGTCCATGTCTCTTGTACTGGGGAGCCCAGAACTGGGCCCAGCAGACCAGGCGTGGACCCCCCAGTGCTGAGCAAAGGGGACAGATCACCTCCCTTGACCTGCTGGCAACATTCCTCCTGGTGCAGCCCAGGATACCATTGCTACCCTTGCTGCAAGGGCATGTTGCTGGCTTACGTTCACCTTGGTGTCCATCAGGACCCCCAGGTCCTTTTCTGCAAAGCTGCCTTCCAGCCAGTCATCCCCCAGACTGTACTGGCACATGAGGCTGCTCCTCCCCAGGTGCAGGACTTTGCACTTCTCCTTGTTAGACTTCATGAGGTCCCAGACAGCCCATTTCTCCAGCCTGTTGAGATCACTCTGGATGACAGCACAAACCTCTGGTGCATCAGCTGCTCCTCACAGTTTTGTGTCATCTGCAAACTTGCTGAGGGTATGCTCTGCCCCATCATCCAGATCATTAATGAAGATGTTAAACAGGACTGGACCCAGCATTGACCCTGGGGCTATGACACTAGTTCCTGGACACTAGACTTCCTACCACCCTCTAAGCTTGGCAATTCAGCCAGTTTTCAGTCCACATCATCGGCTTCTCTACGAGGATGTCCAAGACCAGGTTGGACGGGGCTTTGAGCAACCTGGTCTAGTGGGAGGTGTCCCTGCCCAGGGCAGGGGGGTGGGACTAGATGGTCTTTAAGGTCCCTTCCAACCTGAACCATTCTATGATCTTACGATTCCATGTTATAGGAGACAATGTCAAAAGATACAACTTTTGACTACAGGTAGTCTGTCTACTACAGGTAGACAATATCCACTGCTCTTCCCTCATCCACCAAGCCACTCAATTCATCTTAGAAGGTTATCAGGTGGACCAAGCATGACTTCCCCTCTGTGAAGCCATGCAGAGGGAAAGTTTTTACTGTTTTTAAGTATTTACTTTTTTTAGTTTTTAGGTTTTACTAAGACTGGAGAGGAGGGGGTAGACATTTTATCAGCATTATACACGTCATTGCAGAAAGAGCCCTTGGACTCTCTGAACCAAATCCTTCAGCCTTCATTCACACCAGGCGGCCAAGTCTAGCTGGTTGGTTATTTATACCACCTCGGTCACAAGGTATCTAAGGTACACCTCACCAAAAATTCAAGATTTTAGCACTCCGGTCTCATTTTGACAGGCTGTCATTTAAAGAGCAATGCATCCTGTCTTAACGGTGACATGAGGGAGATGACGACTGTCATCAGGAAAATTGTAACCATCTCGCCGCGGCTTTGGGGGCCTCAGCCTTGTGCAAACACCCAGTGCATGGTCTCAAGTTTTGCCATACACACACAAGCCTTTGACAAGTAAAAGCTGCGTCAGGTCTTCTGTCGGTGTAAATCAGCTTCTGCAAATGGGTATAACAAATATAACTACACCCGGCCTTGATCAGTCAAGCATTTTTTTCCTATATAATGCTGTACACATTAGCTATATTACATATAAGTCTGAGATTTTATGTTTGACAAAAATAAAGTCAACCAAAGAGATATCACAAATTGCAGTAACATGAGAGAATGACTCCCAAATAATCCGTACTCCAAAAAACTTTGCTTTTTGAAGCACTGGTTTCTGCAGGCACCAGCCAGCGTTTCTTTTTTCTAACTTTTTATGACAGGAGATATCCTGTCCGATTGCGCAGTGCTGTCAGCCAAACGGCACTGCTCCAGAAAGATCATCAATAAAAGATGGTTGTCAGTTCAGCAGAGAAAGAACGAGGCTGCAGGCAAGGCAACGGTCACCTCTGTGTCATCGTGGGGACGGATCATCTCAGGGATGACCAAGCCAGGCGGCTGAGTGGGTGGTTTTATGCCTTTTGAGGCATTCTCTGCACCCACTGAAATTTCCTTTAAATCCTCAAATAAAGTGAGGTCTTTTTCAGGTGTCCCAGTTTTTTAATCTTCCTCTTCTGCTGCCACGGTCATGCACAGGGTGGATGCTGAGACTGACACACGGACTGCAGACTGCAACATGTGTTTAAATCGGTATGGCTGAAGAGGTGTAAAATTACATAAAGTGACTCTTTATGAATATAACAACCTTCTATTACGCTATGAAATATACTCACAATGAAATGCGCCTCCTCAAGGGTGGAATATGACAAGCACATAGCAGCACTCGGGGACACTACTGACTTGGAAGTCCTGTTGGCCACCACAAGCACCAAGAGATACTTGACAACTTCCTTTTGACAACGACCCCTTTTAGGATCGGTGTTTAGCTTATGGGCATTATTGTACCTTGGAGCTTCCTAGAGCACTCTGGGCTTTTGAGGAACGTGCCCCGTAATCAACCCAACAATAACAGAGAGCCTTGGGCGGGATGTTCTGTGAAGAACCACCTTGGGATGGAGATGGGTAGGTCCTATCATGTTTATCACCTCCCCCCTGTGGAAGCCACCACTCATGGCAGGTGAGCAAAGCGGAGGAGTGTGGTCCTTCCACTGGGACAGGGGAGGAAGACACGGTGGCAGACTATAGCTGGAAGCAACAGTAGCAGCGAGGTAAGAGGTACCTCTGCAGACGGGGAACAAGACGACGACCAAACAGCCCCAGACCTGGAGGACAGAGCACTAGGAGCTATGAAAAGCCTGGAAACTTCTATTCCAAACTTGCTAGCCCAGCCCAGCCTCACTGAGAGCGCAAGTGTAAACAAACTCACTGCAAAAGACAGTGCAGCGTCAGGAACTGCCCTATGTACACTTGAGAGCTAAACCCCTACTAAATGAAATGCCTTCTCTTGTAGTTCAGGGCTCTGCTTCTTCCCAAATCCAGGATTGCCAAGTAATAAAGCTACCTCTTCCTGCAGGTAGGACCTGTTGCCCCTTTTGCGTTCTCCCATTCCCTACCAGCCATTAGGTCGGCCAGGAGTGGGACTGCCTTTCTACAGCAGGACCGGCAGTACCCTCCTCCAGAGCCCCGCAGCAGTCCGGCAGGCAGTAGGCCACCTGCGGCCCCAGCCGTGCTGTGACACTTGACTTTCTGCACTGCTTGCATGGGCAACACTTTCCTTAGGAGACTCGTTAGCTGGCTTCTTGCACGCACACAAGGCCAATGATTTGCAAGCCTAAACTCCGCAGCTTCAACTGGTTGGTGAAGTAATTGCATATAACCCCAAGTTTATCATAGAAGAGTTTGGGTTGGAAGAGGCCTTTAAAGGACACCTAGTCCAACGCCCGTGCAATGAGCAGGGACATCTTCAACTAGACCAGGTTGCTCAGAGCTCCGTCCAACATGATGTTGAATAGGTTACCTACCTTAAATAGGTTATAATAGGTTATATAGAAGTCAGAAAAGTGGGGTAGGGAAAAACAGGGAGACTATCTGTTTTCATAAAAAGGCAAAACTAGATGCCACTTCACCATGAAGATGCTGGGAGGGCTGGAGCCCCTCTGCTGTGAGGACAGGCTGAGAGAGCTGGGGGGGTTCAGCCTGGAGAAGAGAAGGCTCTGGGGAGACCTTAAATCCCCTTCCAGTCCCTAAAGGGGCTCCAGGAAAGCTGGGGAGGGACTCTGGAGCAGGGAGGGGAGCCATAGGACAAGCAGGAACGGTTTTAAACTGTAAGAGGGGAGATTTATGTGAGATATTAGGGAGAAATTTTTCACTATGAGGGTGGTGAGGCAGTGGCCCAGGTTGCCCAGAGAAGCTGTGACTGCCCCATCCCTGGAGGGGTTCAAGGCCAGGCTGGACGGGGCTTGGAGCAACCTGGTCTGGTGGGAGGTGTCCCTGCCCAGGGCAGGGGTGTTGGAACTAAGTGATCTTTAAGGTCCCCTCCAACCCAAACCATTCTGTGATTCTGTGATTCTATGATTCAAAGCAGCTCGACACCTCCCAAAGGACACACACACACACCCCCACCCCCAGCCCAGCCCCCCCGCAGAGCCCGTGGCAGAGCAGAGGAGGCAGCGCCAGCACCAACGGGACAGGGGCCAAACGCTACCGGGAGGCGACGGACCGCCCGGCTGCGGCCACTGCTCCCGCAGCATCCCCGCGCCGGCAGCGCACGGCGGGGCCGGGCCGGGGGCTCCCCCGGGGCACAGCCCCTGCAGACGGGGACCCTCCCGGCACCCAGGCAGCCCCTCGGCCGGGGGAGAGGGCTGCAGCCGGCGGGGAACCTGGGCGGGAGCAGAAAACCGGTGATGGGAGACGGGGGCGCGGGTGTCCGCCTTGGGTACCAAAGAGCCGTGCACGCGTTTCCCGCAAGGAGACCCAACGGGCGCTGACGGGGACTTAAAAACTTAAACATTTTTTTAAAAAGCCTTTTCCGAGCTTCCTTACAAGGGTAAAACTCCGGCCGTGGCAGTGCCGGGTGATGCTCCCCGCCGAAAGCCCTGCGGGGACGATGCGGCCGTACCCGCCGGGATGCCCCGGCCGCCCGGCCCCGCAGCGCCCCGCGTCCCCCCGCCGCCGTCCCCGGCCCGCGATGGGGGGAGGCGATGCGGGAGCAGCCAGCGAGAAAATAAACAACTTCTCCTCGTGTACAAAGTTGCCTCGCAGGTGCCTGCAGCTGGCGGTTAACACAGACAGTAAGAGGATCAACTCCATCTCCGCCAGTGGAGCGAAAGAGGGGGGGGGGGGGGGAAGGAAAAAAAAAATAAAAGCCCCCGCATTTACTATTCAGAGTTTAGTTAATTTGGATGATAACGGTTAGTGTTTAATCCCATTGTACGAGGATGAATATACCGAAACCTACAAGGCTCCTGGAAGAATAATGCGGCACCGCACGCAGGGGCGCCCGGGCGGGCAGCCGGCCCGGACCGGCGGAGACGCGCCCCGGGGCCGCCGCCGCCTCCTCCCGCGGGGCCGCTCCGTGCTGCGGGAGAGCCCGGGGAGAGGAGGAGGGGGGGGGAGCTGCGGTCCAGCCCCGCGGGGGGGGCTGCGGGCCAGAGGGGTAGGGCCCGGCACCGCGCCGTGCCCTTCTGGGGAGATGCCCCGGAGGCGCATCGCCGGCCGTGGAGAGGGCGGAGGGGGGGGGGTCCCCACCCGCCGCCGCGATGCCGGGTGGGGGGGGCGGATGGGGAGGTGGATGGGGGGGGCGGCTCCCCTCTCTCCCCCCCCACCCCCCACCCCGTTGCGGCCCCGTCGGGGGCGGTGCGGGGCGGTGCGGGGCGGGCCGGGGGCTCGGTGCGCTCGGTGGGCTCGGAGCGCGGCTGGCCCGGGCGGAGGGGCGGCGGAGAGGGAAAGCTAACAATGCTGTGAAAATATGTTTGCAGAAAATAGACAATTGTTGGATTAAACGTATTCAAGTATGAAATAATGCCTTTTTGTGTAAAAAAACCTCAGCAATGTGAGCGTACAAAAGTTCCCCTGTGGCAGTTACTTGCTCCCTTTGTGAGCTGTGCGCTCCGGCGTCTCCACTTGGCGCGTTTAACTCGGAGTCCCCCTTTTAAACGCGATTGTTTCTTTCTTTTTAATGACATTTACCGGATCAAAACATGCTGTTAATTCGATCAGAAAGCTTTACCCTCCTTAACAATGCCACAATAATTTCTCCTGAAGTTTGTTAAATTGACCAAAATTAGGCAAATGAATAGGGGGTCTGTCGGCGACCCCGCTCGCAGGTGACACCGAATAATGCACTCTCGGACCAGCTGCGATCCCCTCTTTATTTGCCCCTCTTTTCTTTGACCCGCATTATTAAAATTTAGGCCCAATGAAACTATTCATACTTTTCAATGGGACATTTTCCTATAGGATAATAGGCTACAAATTGAGCCTCTCCAAAGGAGAGGGTGGGGGGGGATGGGGGGATGGAGGGAAGCAGGGGGGGTAAAACAACAACGCACAGACGCGCACACCACACAAAAAAAAGGAGCGTCGTGTGCCAAAGGCTGGCGAGAGCCTCCCCGGGCCGGCGGAAAATAAAAAAAAAAAAAGAGGGGGGTGAAAGGGAGGGAAGAGGAGGGGTGGGGGGGGGATATATCGTGTGCCAGCCCCCCGGTCCCACACCTGCCGGGGTGTAAACAAAAAAAAAAAAAAAAAAAGGGGGGGGGGAAGAAAAAAGGAAAAAAAAAAAAAGCAAAAAAAAAAAAGCCTCGCTGCCATCTCTTATAAAGATGGACGTGTCACCAAGTCGTGTGAGAAAAGCCTGAGAACAAACGGGGCCACTCCGTCTCCAAGGGTTCTCCCTTGAACTGGGCGGAACAGCCTATTAAGGGCTTACTTAATTACTTTAATGACTCTGGACAGGCTTTAAAATGCAGTCGGGGGGGGGGGGGGAAGGGGGGGGGACACGGGGATTTGCAGGCAGGAGGCGGGGATGGGGACGGGGATGCGGCGAGCGGGGCGCAGGGCGCGGGTAGCCGCGCCCTGCGCCCCGCTCGCCGCATCCCCGTCCCCATCCCCGCCGCTATTGTGGCACCGTCACGTGTGTCCCCGAGGTCCACGTGGGGTGACACAGCTGGGCAGCCCCCGACCACGAAGGGCGGGGGGGGAAGGAAAGGAAGAAGAGAGAAGGGGAAAAAAAAAAACCCCAGCAACAAAAAAAACCCCACCGACCAAACCCTCATCCCTCGCTCGCCCCCTGATCTTTAATGCATACATTCCCCCGGCGCCGCTCGCCCTTAATCCTATGGGATCAGCGTTTCGCTGTCGTCCCCCCCCCCCCCCCCCCCCCCCCCGCCCCCCTCCACCACCACCACCACCCCCCCCCCTCTCCCCTCCTCGGGGGTCCCCCCTAAGAAGTGATGGCTTTATAAAGGGGTCCGGAGAGAGAGGGGAAGCAGTGCCCACCATGGCCTCCAAGCTCAAGGAGCGGAGGGTGAGTCCTCGCCCGCCTTGCGCGCACGGCTCTGCGCGCCCGGCCCCCTCACCGCCTTGCCCTTCAAAAAGCCCCCACCCCCCCCCCCCCCCCAAAAAAAAAAAACAACCCAAAACCTAACCCCCCCCAAAAAAATAAACCCCAGGTCTGCCCTGGACGCCGGAGCAGATGGGGATCCCCGGGGAAGTGTGCGGGGGGAAAGGCTCGGAGGGGACCCGCCGCCGGAGCATCCCATCCATCCATCCATCCATCCCTCCCGGGGTCGCGTCGCGCCCGGGGACCGGCTGCCTCGAAGGGGTCGTGGCCGAAAAGATGGGGGGGTGGGGGGGCTGCCCCGACGGGGCCCGATCCGGCTTCTTTGCCCCCTCCCTCGCCTCTAACTCGCCCCGTCTGTTTTGCAGAGGACACCGGTTTCCCACAAAGTGATCGAGAAGCGGAGGAGGGACCGCATCAACCGGTGCCTCACCGAGCTGGGGAAGACGGTGCCCATGGCTCTGGCCAAGCAGGTAGGCGGGGGGGGTGGCGGTGGTCCGGGGGGGGGTGGGGGGGGGGGAGCCTCTCCCCGGTGCGGACCGACCCCCCCCCGCCCCCCCCCATGCAGGGAGGTTGTTGGGGAGGGGGTCAGCCGCAGGGGAGAGGTGATGATCCTCTGCCCCTCGCCCGTTGCAGAGCTCGGGGAAGCTGGAGAAAGCGGAGATCCTGGAGATGACGGTGCAGTACCTGCGGGCCCTGCACTCGGCGGACTTCCCCCGCGGCCGGGAGAAGGGTAGGTGGGCGGGCGCGGACACCCGCGGCGTGTGTGTGTGTGTGGGGGGGGTGTCCCCCCCACCTTCCCCACCCTCCCAGAGGCCGGACCCCGAGGAACTCGCCCTCCCCTGCCCTTTGCTTTCCAGCAGAGCTGCTCTCCGAGTTCGCCAACTACTTCCACTACGGCTACCACGAGTGCATGAAGAACCTGGTCCACTACCTGACCACGGTGGAGCGGATGGAGACCAAAGACACCAAATACGCCCGCATCCTGGCCTTCCTCCAGTCCAAAGCCCGCTTCGTCACCGAGCCCCTCTTCACCTCCCTGGGCTCCCTCCCGGAGCCGGACTTTTCCTACCCGCTGCACCCCGGGCCCGAGTGTCCCGGCGATGCCGTGCTCCAGCCGCCCCCGGGGGGGCCTTTCCCTTGGCACGGCGCTTCCCGCAGCCCCCCCCTGCCCTACCACCTCCCCAACGCCGCCGTGCCCCTCGCCAGCCCCGGCCAGCAGCGCAGCACCTTCCTCTCCTCCGTCCAGGGGCTGGACCGCCACTACCTCAACCTCCTCGGCCATTCCCACCCCAACGCCTTCGGGTTGCCACCGGGCCAGCACCCCTCCATGCTATAGAGACTCGCCCCCCCCCGCCTTTCTCACACCACCGCCCCCAATCCCCCCGAAAAAATCCTATTTATGACGGCGGACGCTGCGAGTTGCGCACGGGCAGGATGTCGGGGGCAGGGGGATGCCCGGGGGGCCCGGCTTTGCCCCCCCCCAGCCCTCTCTGGGGGTCTGAATCTGCCCCCCCCCCCCTCCGCTCTTCTTCCCACCTCCGGGTGCGGTGCCTGTACAAGCGATGCCTTGGAATAAATGTTTATACCGGCCGCCCCTTCTTGTCTCCGGGGGGGTGGCGGCGGGGGGGGGTCTCCCCCTTACTCCACCCAGGGGAAAAAAGAAAACGCGAGAGAAGCGTGTTGGGCGAGGGCGGTGGGTTGGCACCCGCGGGGGGGCTCGGGGCCGGGAGAGCCGGGGGATGAAGCCCCGGGGACGCCCCGCGGGGTGGGGGATGCCCCAGTGTCCGTCCCCCCCACTCCCCGCAACCCCCTGGGTGCCGCCTTCCCACGCACCCGTGGAGGCGGGAGAGAGGGGGGGATGATCCCAGGGACACGCATCCAAAAGGCGCCGGGATCTCCCCTGTGCTTTTTTTTCCAGCGATTTTCTCTGCGGCGCAGCTTGTGCAGAGGAGGAAACCTTTCTTTTTCGGGGGTTTATACCGGCCGCCCCTTCTTGTTTCCGGGGGGGTGGCGGTGGGGGTCTCTCCCTTACTCCACCCAGGGGAGGCAGGCTCTGCGGAGGTGCAGAGCACTGAGAATAATCATAGGATTGTAGAATCATAGAATCGTAGAATCATAGGACCATAGAGCAGTTTGGGTTGGAAGGGACCTTTAAAGGCCCTCTAGTCCAACCAAATAAACCAATACACCAAACAAAAGCTCCTGAGAGCGAGTCCTTCAAGACTCATTGGCCGTGACACAACTCCCTCCTGCCCTACCTAATAGGGCAATTTCGGTGCCACCTGAACCCCAAGTGTCCCCAAGTGTCCCCATGCCTCTGGCAGGAGGTCCCCATCCATCCATCCATCCATCCATCCATCCATCCATCCATCCATCCATCCCTCAGGCAGCCTGGGTTTTCCCGGCAGGGTCGGAGCCGCCGATGGGGTAAATTAACTTATTCCAGTTGGGTGGGGAGGCTTTGAGGAGATTTGACCCGGTTTGTTTGCCCAGGTCACAGAATGGGCTGACCCGCAATTTGTAAACCAACCCGACCCTTTATGCGGAGACAGACAAAAAAAGATCTTCATTACAATGAGTAAAAAGTAGAATGTGTATTTTCCATTTAACCTGTAAATACAGGAAAAGCTGCTATTTCAGATTAGCGGGGAAAAAGGTCACGGGATAATGTAACGTATCAGCCAGAGAGGGGAGGAAAAAAACCCCTCATTTCCTTGGGACACCTTTAGGATGGTAAATCCAGCGGGAACCCCTCGCTCAGCGTAGGCAGAGCAACGTGGGATCAGCCCGACGCATTCAGCAGCGGCAGAAGGGCTGGTGCCTATTATGAAAACACATGTCCTACACTCATTTTCACCCGCGCTGGGCGCAGAAAATGGAGAAAATCCAACACGATTTTTATTCTGTGAGCATTAAGCTCTTGTGAAGCCCCTTTGGCATTGAAGCATTAAAGATATAGCGTTTCCCTGGAAATATAAATTATTAATATATTCAGCATTTTGGTGCCTGTTAACCAAATTAAACAAAACTTTCCTTTGCTAAGTAGATTTTCTCTCTGGGATTAGCAGAGGGCCACCATGGTCAAAAATGGGGTCATTTACATATAATTTTGCAAACTCGCACTGGTCCATGACAGTCTTTGTACCTCCAATGTTGCTATTCTGGATTTTTTTTTTTTTTTCCTTTTTCCTTTTGGTTTTCATTTAGCTGTGGAGGATAAACCCTGCTTTAGCTTTTCAATGACTTTAGGATAAAAGTCTCTCCCCTCTGCCTGTTGCAGGGCTCTGAGTTCATCCTGCCCCAGCACCACAGATCCCGGCTTCTGCCCCTAAAATTATTTTGGTATCCACTAAAGCTAGCGGTACCGGGGATGGGGATGGGGCGCGGAGCATCCCCAGGACAGGCATCCCTGTGCTTTGACAGAGGTCCAGCTCATTTGGTTTTGTTTTATTTTATATTTCTGTGCTTGGAGGGCAGAGGTTTTTAGCTTGCCTTTTTTTTCTTTCTTTTTTTTTTTTTTTTTTTTCTGGATTTCTTTAGCTCTGCTGTGAGCATCTCCTGCCGGCTCTGGTGGGAGCAGGTAGGAGCTGGATGTCCCCTGTGCTGGGCCAGCGGGGAGCTAAAGGCAACACCTGGTCCCTGGCACCCGTCTGGGCTCATCTTCCGACACGGCAGTGCCATTTACTGGTGTCTGGCAGCAGCTATCGCAGGAACAAATAGAGTTTGTTCCTGAAAATAAACTACTTTGCCTCCCAAAGCCCCCAGAATATTAGCTTCTGTGTCACTCATCTGCTTGGCTAAAAATGCGTATGATGAATGACTTGTTCTATCATTTCTTATTCCTTTCCTTCAGCTAGCGTCTTCCTCCTTCTCAGACATTTAAAGCTCTTTTGCCTCATTTTGCCTTGCCTTCCCTCCCCATGCCTTTCATGCCCTCTTTTCCACCACTTCTCCTCCCTGTTATCAGAACTCCTCTTTTTCCTTCACACTTTTCAGGTCCTACGTACGCAGCAATTCTGCTTATCCCAGAAAATAGTTGTACAGAGTAGTCACATCTCAGTAATTTCTGTATGTTAAAGGTTAAGAATCATTTTGGGATCGATGGATGGAAAAATTGGAGTTTACAGTTCTGTATCTAATACTGACTCTTACTTGTCCTTTACTCAGATAGTAAAAGAGTTTATGTTGAACTTTGCAATATTACATCATTGAAAATATTTCCAACTTGCTAATTTATCACAAGGATTTATTTCCACTATCATGGAAGGAAAATTTAAATAAGTAAAAAAGGTTTACAAACTTTGGGCACATATAACACAGATCAGAACTCTTCTCTCTTCCCATGGTTTTGCGACAGTCTGAAGGCATCATTCAAACATCTGGGGGCTCTGGTGGCTGTGCCACATTGTAGAGTTTCCAGCCTTGGAAACAAAGCCTGTGCCACAGAGCACAGTCCCTGAATTCATGCCAATGCAGTCATTTGGGGGGCAAATTATCAATCAGGTCACCAGCTAATGAGAAAAGAGTATTTTTGTCTTACCTTGGGTGAGCTGTGGTCCTTGCTCACAGCATTGGACCACAAACACTTGCATTGGCACATCTGTAGGGGCCGAGCCATGGGGAGAAGCAGCCGAGGGAAGGAGGATGAGCAGCTCTGCCAAAGGCTCTTGATCACAGACCTGTTCCAGCAGTGATGGACGTGATCGTAGAATCACAGAGTGGTTTGGGTTGGAAGGGACCTTAAAGCTCATCCAGTTCCAACACCTTGCCCTGGGCAGGGACACCTCCCACCAGCCCAGGTTGCTCCAAGCCCCGTCCAGCCTGGCCTTGAACCCCTCCAGGGATGGGGCAGCCACAGCTTCTCTGGGCAACCTGGGCCAGGGGCTCACCACCCTCACAGCAAAGAATTTCTTCCTAATGTCTCGTCTAAATCGCCCCTCTTTTAGTTAAAAACCATTATTCCTCGTGATAGCTGGCTTCCTAGTGGTACAGCTATGGAACCTTTCCCATTGTACCAAAGACCCTGCCAGTTTGCAAGTCTTGCTGTCCCACTGCTCCGTGGGATGCCACTGCTGTTCCCGTTTCCCTCAGGCACCCTGGGGTGGCCTGCACGATTTGACCGGCGTCATACCAGGAGTGCTTAGGAGAGCAGAGGGTCTCAGGTGCCAGGGTACAACCACCGCCCTATCCAGGTCACCTTCTTGCCGTGCTACCACATCCTCAGAGAGAGTTAAATAGCATCCAGGAGCTCAGACGGGTGTTTCTCTGCATAAAGTGACCCAAGCGTGAGGAGGAGGTGAGCTTCTATTTCCTTGTGGCTTTTGGGAACAGTCCGCGTATTGGGGACATGCTGCTGAAGCAGCTACAGGCTCATCCAGCAACCCCTTCGCAGAGGCAGAAACCCTCCAGCCGACCGTTTCACATTTGCTGCGTATGAGCTGCAGCACCAGATCTCACAGATTTGCCTCCTCTCACATCAGCACGTTTATTTCTAGCAAACTCGCCCACAGACTGTGTAAGAGACTCAAGAACGAAGGCTGTTTCAGGAAAAGAACACCAGAATCTCCTCAAGAGAACACATAATTATGGCGAGATGTATTAGAATGGCACTTTAACATGTCTATAGGTTAAAGCTCTGATACCTGCCCACAGAGCACACTGCATGCAGAGCGGCACGTTAAAACAAACAACACTCATTTAAAAAGGTGAGAGAAAGCAACACCGAGAACAACTGGATGAAACAGCCAATGTAAGAAAAGAGGAGTAACATGGAAGATTCGAATTCAGAATATTAAATTCAGTTCAACTTATTAAAGCAGACTGTTTTAACACTCATCTTCAAGCTACAGCAATTGAAATGTGCATTATGTTTCACCAGCAGTAATACAGTTAATTAGTCTGAAAAAATGCTTTTGCTAATAAAAAAATGTGAACTTTTGCACATATGCTCTGAAAAGTTTAAAGGCAACTTAATTTTTACTTTAAGAATACAACACCTCAAAGTGCAGTCCTAGTCTACGGAACGATTGTGTAATGAAAAAGATGTAGCTCTGGGGTGTGCTGGCGTTGGCTGGTATGGAGTTAATTTTCTTCTTAGTAGCTGATATGGGGCTGTGTTTCAGATTTGTGCTGAAAACGGTGTTGATAATATGTTGATAACACAGGGATGTTTCAGCTATTGCTGAGCAGCTTACACAGCATCAAGGGCCTTCTCTGCTCCTCACCCCACCCCACCAGGAGCAGGCTGGGGGGCACAAGAAGTCGGGAGGGGACACAGCCGGGACAGCTGACCCCAACTGACCACAGGGATATTCCATGCCATGGGACGTCATGCTCAGTGTATGAAGCTGCAGGAAGACAAAGGAAGGGGGGGACGTTGGGAGTGATGGCATTTCTCTTCCCAAGTCACCGTTACCCACGATGGAGCCCAGCTTTCCTGGAGATGGCTGAGCACCTGCCCGCCCGTGGGAAGCATGGAATGAATTCCTCCTCTTGCTTTCCTTGTGTGCATGGCTTTTGTTCTACCTATTAAACTGTCTTTATCTCAACCCATGAGCTTATTCTCACTTTTCTGATTCTCTCCCCCATCTCGATGTGGGGGGAGTGACTGAGCGGCTGCGTGGTGCTTAGTTGCCGGCTGGGGTTACACCATGACAACAAGGGAGCCCTGCAAGGCCACAGAGAATTCATAACAGGGTCTATGACTCGGTTGTTTTACTTTTGGTGAACATTATGAAGGCAGTTTTACCCCTGCTGAAGGATTAACGTAAAGCATGTAGAAGGGTTTACATCAGCTTATTTTGTGGCCCTTTATTTAGAGACTATCTCAGTCTCCTGACAGCTTGGTGGAAACCAGGCAGCTCCTCAGCTCTGAGCTCATCTCTGTCTCTTGTGAATTCCGGCATCAAAAATTACGCTTCCAGTCCCATGGAGGGTACAGGCGTTTAGAGTAGGGTGCAGTCCACCTGAAACCCGTAAAACCAGGATTACAGCAGAAAGTGCCTTCACTCTGCTTCAGTAGCCTGTGCCTCCATCTAACAGCCCTTAGTTGCTAGCCTTAGGTTTAAGACTTTCTTCTAGGAAGTTGGAGTCCCAAGGTTGAAGTCTTCGAGGCTAAAAATTGGGTGTCCGCTTTGGGAGCGCCTGCTCATAACCACTCTGCCCCTACAAAGCCACTTCTGTTGTCTTTGAAGGAAACAGCGTGTCCTGGTTAGCCCTTTGAAAGGAGAGATTAGACGGTAGTCCAGTAGGCGAGGGTTCGATCTCAGAATATCAAGTAGAAGGAGACACCTGGTTTAGAGTTGCAAGCGCGAAGCTGAGGTCCCGATGGTGACAGGGTTTGAGCGCCTTCTCCACGCCAGGGAGGAGTGGGCACTATGGCTTTCGCACTGCCATTCCCCTCCTCTGGAGGTACACGTGGCCCGTGTGCCGCCTGCTTTAGGTACCGCGTGTACACTACTATGCACTACATACACAGGAAGCCTGTGCAGGCCCTCTTCCGCAGTACAGCTGGATTCGCTTTAGTTTTTCTCATTATTTCCTAGTCTAGCTTGGTTGTTCTTCGCTTAAATGTGGCTTTCTTAGATCCCCCTAACTTCCCGTGCATGCCACATTAGCGCCATTCCAGGGGATGAATTCCCCGAGATTAGCCTTTAAAGGTCAGTCTTTTATGACTAAGTTATAGGATTGGTCTTTTTTTTTTCTTTTCCCCCAAAACGAAAACGCCCTTTGATTTACCCCAGGGCAGCCTCGTGGTGTGATACAGACAGGTATCGGATACACCTGTACAACCTCACTCATACAGCAGGAGATGCCACTGTCGCTGGCAGTAAAAGCCAGGGTACAGAGTTTTTCTACCAAAGGTGGTAGGAGGGAAATAATCTACCCTCGTGACCAAACTGCCCGCTGGGTTTTCAGGAAGAAAAGCTTCTTTCTGCAGAGGGAACAGTAACAACAAAGCTTATAGAAGGAACGGCACATAGCTTCGGTTTCAGAACGGGACAAGTGTAACAGGGATCCATGACATTCACTGAGCACAGACTGCAAAATTTCCAAAACCTCAGGAAACCCCGAGACAATATATATTACATACAACACAACTATTGGAATGTTCTAAGGGGATCAATATAACCTGAATCTTGCGTATTCCACTATAAAACCCCTTTTTATCATAGGATATAATAATAATTTTTCTATGCCACAACTGTTTTTCATACACTACTTCTCTCTTAAAGAAATGAGAAAAAAACATGTGTTGGAGTTTTATTACTGAAAGCATCGTAAATTCTCTATGATGCCTGGAGAAGGAGAGAAAATAACTGGAAAAAGAGCAAGAGCAAGAGTACATCCTTTGCCGAATAATTGCAAAACCTGCTAAACAGCAAAGATCTATGAAAATCGGTAAAATGATGATTAAAGGTACCACTGTTTACAGCAGGTTACAAGTCATCGTCTGCAGGAAAGCCACTCTGTTAAAGCAAACAAGAGACTCTTAAATGCTTGTTGTCTACGTGCGTACATTGTGGACCAAATCCTTAGCTAGTGCAGGTGGGCAGAGCTTCCCAGAGATCCCTGAAGCTGGAGCTGCTTCCACGAGGAGGAGACATGATGGAGTTGTATCAGCAGAGAGCTTACCAAACAGGTGAGAGAGACGTATTTCAGTGGCTCCTCATGCTCATTTTACGAATTCAGCTATGCAGCCACGTGTTTATAAAGATGTATGGAAAGCAAGTAACCTCGTCTGGTCCTAAGCACACAATTATTCTGATCATGAAAGCAAAGTCGTGTACAGAACAGCTACAGAACGGGTCCTGCTGCCTCTGGTACTCAGTGCATCAAATACTCCTCCAAGAAAAAAAAAAGAAAACACATCTAGGCACAATAATCTATACTTAAATGAAAGGTCAGCCCTCATCTGTGTGCATACGCAGGAGCTAATCCAACTCTGCAAGGCCAAAGGATCTCCCTTCCGCAGCGAGGAGGTTCCATGCAGCAGAATGCCATGCTGTTCTTCACCAAATATTTCATCTTCTCCAAAGCTATTTGTAACTCTCCATGCTGCACCTTTGCCTCTCCTTTTCAGAAAATTAATAACTTCTTAGTAGCATTAATTTTCTTAGTCTGTTGTATGTTACATGCAGTTAGTAACTGTGTTATATTAGGCTTTGCCTTGTGCTCTCAGAAGGAGCTTCTACCACCCCTTCACGAAGCAACTTACAGCACGGAATATGGCAAGCACCAAGTGGGTAAAAGATATACACCCCTACGAGGAGAATATGACATAGCTAGAAGGACAGGCAACTGGGAGAACATAAATGCTCTTCTTCCAGTCATGGGAATATCCTATGTTAATTTATAGCAGGTTTGCAAAGGGGTTTTTTTTGACTGTATTTGGCTAGCTTTTTTATGAGCTTCTTGCAAAAAGGATTTGTAATCAATTTGCCTCTTCAGATTGGGATCAAATTTGGGGAGCGAATGGTAAACTTCATCCTCTTCTAGCAGGAAGTTACAGGGATTTGGGGACTGGAGTTCTGGAACAGAGAGGTAACGCCTGCTGCCAGCATCCGGCTTCCTAAAGGCTCTTTAAAGAGTCTGCCAGGCACCGTGACTGCAAAGAGGAAAAAATCAAGGTGATATGTTATTTCAGGAAAATGACAACCATTCGGTAGGGCACAAACCCCCTTTGAGCATCTCATCCCGCTGCCAGGGCACAAGGTTGGGACACAGAGTGCTTCAGAGCCTGTAGGTCCACAAACGCACAGGGAGGATGCTGGCAAATTTCACTCCTTACCAGATGAAAATGTAAGGATGGGGTAGGACCAATGTTTTTTTTTTGTTCATGTACCCGGCAAAATTATTTTGTCATAAAGCAACATCACACCATAAAAGAAAAATCTTTTCAGTGGTCTGATAATAGAAGGACATACTGAAATCTATAAGCATCTGACTTAAATGTCAGATGTCTAAAAGGTAGAGGTTTAAGAATGAATTAATAACTCTAAGCGATACCTCTAGTCAAGAGGGACAAACAGGTGTCTCTGGAGGACAATTTATCAGACTGATTGCAGTCTCACCCTTAAAAATGGTCAGATTTTCCTCGGAATATGTATCTTTCCCCTTACGAATCAGGAGGGAATGTGGGATCAATAGGTCAGGCTCAGATACATAAGTAAGGGAAAAATCAGGGCAGCTGAATCCCGCCCTCGCTGCTGCCTGGCAAGTAGCCTAATTTACCCACTCAGATATTTCGGAGGGGCTATGCTTCTCCATGCCAAAATATCACATTTCATTACGAGAAGTTCAGCCTCCAGTGACTCAGCCTAATGAAAACTTCTTCTTCCATCTCGACTGCAAGACCTGTTGCTCATTACAAAAAAAAAAAAAAAAAAAAAAATCTGACTTTTTTTGTGTTGTCTGTTATGCAGACTGAAGGTGTGGCAAGTCCAGCCACTGAAGTGACACAGGCGATGAGTGTTTCAGGGTCCCAGGGGCTGGTTAACCTGGTTGTCAGATATTTTTAATGTACTGGTTGCACGTACTGCTAGAAGAGGAGGGAAAGGTGAGAAGAATTTTGGGTGGGGAAGAATGGGGCTTTACTACTTCCCTCCAGCAAGCACCCTTTCAGACAAAACCATTAGCCACCCGCTGAAAGCCAGTGTACTTTTCTCAATAGCCTGCTTGTCAAAACGCCAAGCTCAGAAGCTCGTACCCCCCCACAGCACTGCTTTAGCTCCGAAACACCTGCAATAAAAGCAGCCAAGTTATTCCTCTGCCGCTTTTGCCAACATGAAGCAAAAGGGGTTCAGGAACTCCACATACCCTGGTGAGCCCCTGGCCCAGGTTGCCCAGAGAAGCTGTGGCTTCCCCATCCCTGGAGGGGTTCAAGGCCAGGCTGGACGGGGCTTGGAGCAACCTGGGCTGGTGGGAGGTGTCCCTGCCCAGGGCAGGGGGGTGGAACTGGGTGGTCTTTAAGGTCCCTTCCAACCCAAACCATTCTATGATTCTATAAAACACCTACATATAAAATCAGAAAATCGATATTCTCAAGTACATGCACACTAGGCGAGAATTTTGCCGTTGATTTCAATGGAAACCAGTTCTCTGCTCCTCTCTTCCCCGCTAGAGTCACTGAAATTTTACCAGCTCTGGCTGCTAACATGAGCAAACAGAATAATGCTGCGTTCGCTTGAATGTACTTCGGAACCGGCACGAGATACACTATAGGATAAACAATGTTTAATCCCTTTTTCAGATTAAACTTCATCATCAGCCAGTTTTGCTGCTGAAGCGTGTGCTTCGTGCACTTTAAAAAGAAGGCTTCTCCTTAGCCAGGTATGGTTTTGGCACTGAACCCCCCACTCACCCAGTTTTGTTACATTTTCGGAACGGGGCACCGTGTTAAAACACAGTTTCAAGATGACCATTTTTTCCCCCACTAAAATAAATTCCATTTGCCCACACCCTGCCCACCAGGATGTCAGAATCACAGCAGAGCTTTTTCATAACCATAAGTTATCAGTTTCCTTTCAGTGAACGGGACATTTGGGGAAAACATGCAGAGCTCAAGAAGTAGCCAAATTTCTCACAAGCTCCTGAAAACCCAATGTATCGTCCTTATTTATAATTAAAATTTCTCAAGCTTGCAGAATTCACGTGCTATTTGGGACTGGGTGTCAAACCTTCCCTCAATACATCAAAATACAAAATGCAACCGCGCTAAAATGAGCAGCAACAACAACAGATAATGACTATTCTGAAGAAAAGCAGGAAGTTACTCTAATTATTAGCCAAATAACCGTGTACTTAACCAGCAAACTCCCAGCAAAGTCATTGATGTCTTCAGCAATTCTTCTAAGGGCCGTGGTTTTGTGCCAACAGACATCAGACTGCTAAAATGGTGCCTGCTCAGATAAAAAAATCCTCCGAACGAGGGATAATGAGTGGATCTCCGGGGACATCAGCACCCATCATGTTCTACATTATTTTTCCAAGGTCGGATGTCTTAGTACTTCAACAGAAGATACATGATCTCCCGAGTGAGACACCGGGAGCTAATTTAATCTAAATCTTCAAATTCCTTCACTATTGCTGTGTAGCATTTATTCAGTAAGCTTTTAATACCCCTGCACAGCTTGAGGCGGGGAAGGAAACATGCAAAAAGCTATAAACAAGACTCTGCCTGTTATCACGCTGATACAATTTCTCCTTGTGATTTGTCTCCTGGTGCCTTCAGCTGCCTCTATGTACTTGATACATCATAATATCACAATATCTACATGGTCCCAATGATGTGCTCCAGGATCCACTGTAGTCCTGAAGTTTCCCAGGAGATGAGATTACCCAGGTTACAAACAGCAGAATGAATTTTGACAGCTACTCAGTCATAGAATCATCATAGGATGTATTGGGTTGGAAGGGACCTCTAAAGGTCTTCTAGTCCGACCCACTCTGCAGTAAGCAGGGACATCAGTCGGCAGCTGAGAAGCAGGACTCTACTGATAGAGGACCACAAGTCAAGATTAAACTCCACATTACTGCCAGGTTGCAGTTCAAAATTCCCCTCTCATTTCTCCTTTAGAATCTTCATAGAATCTTCATGGTTGGAAAGGACCTTTGAGATCATCGAGTCCAACCAAACAACCTACAATCTCTGCCACTAGAGCATGCCCTGAAGTGCCACATCTAGACGTTTCTTAAACACTTCCAGGGATGGTGACTCAACCCCCTCCCTGGGCAGGCTGTTCCAGTGCCTGACCACTCTTTCAGTAAAGTAATTCCTCCTAATATCTAATCTAAACCTCCCCTGCCGCAATTTCAGACCATTTCCTCTGGTCCTGTCATTATTCACCTGGGAGAAGAGGCCAACACCCACCTCTCTCCAACCTCCTTTCAGGGAGTTGTAGAGGGCAATGAGGTCTCCCCTCAGCCTCCTCTCCTCCAAGCTAAACATGCCCAGCTCCCTCAGCCTCTCCTCATATGCCCTGGTCTCCAGACCCCTCACCAGCCTGGTAGCTCTCCTCTGGATACGCTCCAGCACCTCAATGTCCCCCTTGTACAGCGGGGCCCAGAACTGAACACAGCCCTCAAGGTGAGGCCTCACCAGTGCCGAGTACAGAGGCACCATCACTTCCCTGCTCCTGCTGGCCATGCTGTTCCTGATACAAGCCAGGATGCTGTTGGCCTTCTTGGCCACCTGGGCACACTGCGGGCTCATGTTAAGCTGGCCGTCCACCAGCACCCCCAGGTCCTTTTCTGCCAGGCGGCTTTCCAGCCACTCTGCCCCAAGCCTGTAGCGTTGCTTGGGGTTGTTGTGACCGAAATGCAGGACCCGGCACTTGGCCTTATTAAACCTCATACAGTTGGCCTTGGCCCATCGATCCAGCCTGTCCAGGTCCCTCTGCAGAGCCTTCCTACCCTCAAGCAGATCAACACTCCCACCTAGTTTGGTGTCGTCTGCAAACTTACCGAGGGTGCACTCAATCCCCTCATCCAGATCATTGATGAAGATATTAAACAAAACCGGCCCCAAAACTGAGCCCTGAGGGACACCACTGGTGACCGGCCGCCAAGAGGATTTCACTCCATTGATCACAACTCTCTGGGCATGGCCATCCAGCCAGTTTTTAACCCAATGAAGAGTACACTTGTCTAGGCCATGATTCACCAGCTTCTCCAGGAGAATGCTGTGGGGGATGGTGTCAAAGGCCTTACCAAAGTCCAGACAGACAACGTCCACCGCCTTCCCCGCATCCAGAAGGCGGGTCACATGGTCATAGAAAGAGATCAGGTTGGTTAAGCAGGACCTCCCCTTCCTAAACCCATGCTGACTGGCCCTGATCCCTTGGCTGCCCTGCACTTGCCGTGAGAGCTCACTCAAGATGATCCTCTCCATGATCTTTCCTGGTACCGAGGTCAGGCTGACAGGCCTGTAGTTTCCCAGATCCTCCTTCCGACCCTTCTTGTAGATGGGCGTCACATTAGCTATCCTCCAGTCATCTGGCACCTCCCCTGTTGACCAGGATTGGTGATAAATGATGGAGAGAGGCTTGGTGAGCTTTCCTGCCAGCTCCCTGAGTACTCTTGGGTGAATCCCATCCGGCCCCATAGACTTATGTGTGTCTAGGTGCAGAAGCAGATCATTGACTACTTCCTCCTGGATTATGGGTGGGTTGTTCTGCTCTCCATTCTTATCTTCCAGCTCAGGAGGCTGAACACCCTGGGGATAGCTGGTCTGACTATTGAAGACGGAGGCAAAGAAGGCATTAAGTATCTCAGCCTTCTCCTCGTCATTGGTTGCAACTTTCCCCCCTGCATCCAGTAAGGGATGGAGATTCTCCCTGGCTCTCTGAGATGAGATGCCATCCAGAGGGACCTTGACAGGCTGGAGAGGTGGGCCCATGCCAACCTCATGAAGTTCAACAAGACCAAGTGCAAGGTCCCATCTGGGTCGGGGCAATCCCAAGCACCGATATGGGCTGGGCAGTGACTGGCTTGAGAGCAGCCCTGAAGAAAAGGACTTGGGGGTGTTGGTAGACGAGAGGCTCAACATGAGCTGTCAGTGTGCACTAGCAGCCCAGAAAGCCAATCGTATCCTGCGCTGCACCAGGAGAAGTGTGGCCAGCAGGTTGAGGGAGGTGATTCTCCCCCGCTACTCCACTCTCATGAGACCCCACCTGGAGTACTGCGTCCAGGTCTGGAGCCCCTACTACAAGGGAGATATGGACGTGCTGGAACGTGTCCAGAGAAGGGCCACGAGGATGATCAGAGGGCTGGAGCACCTCTCCTATGAGGGCAGACTGAGAGAGCTGGGCTTGTTCATTCTGGAGAAAAGAAGGCTCCGAGGAGACCTTATAGTGGCCTACCAGTATCTTAAGGGGGCCTACAAGAAAGCTGGGGAGGGACTTTTTAGGCTGTCAGGTAACAGTAGGACTAGAGGGAATGGATTAAAACTAGAGATGGGGCAATTTAGACTGGACGTTAGGAAGAAGTTCTTCACCATGAGGGTGGTGAGACACTGGCACAGGTTGCCCAGAGAGGTGGTGGAAGCCCCATCCCTGGAAGGTTTTAAGGCCAGGCTGGATGGGGCTCTGAGCAACCAGATCTAGTGGGAGGTGTCCCTGCCCAGGGCAGGGGGGTTGGAACTAGATGATCTTTAAGGTCCCTTCCAACCCTAAAAATTCTAGGATTCTATGATTCTAACTTTGCACATTCCCTCTGAAGGCCAAGCTGCCTGGATATAATGTGTATGAGGATGCATCTTTAGGGCGTCTCTCCAGCTCACCTGGTAGGGCTCAGGAAGGCAGCTCAGCCTATATGAGAAGAATATGTGTCCAGTTCTGGGCTCTCCAGTTCAAGGACAGGGAACTGCTGGAGAGGGTACAGTAAAGAGCTACCATGATGATTAGGGGATTGGAACACCTCTCTTATGAAGAAAGGCTGAGGGACTTGGGTCTTTTCAGTCTGGAAAAAAGACGGCTGAGGGGGGATCTTATCAATGCTTATAAATACTTAAAGGGTGGGTGTCAGGAGGATGGGGGCAGGCTCTTTTCAGTGGTGCCCAGCGACAGGACAAGAGGTAATGGGCACAAACTCGAACATAGGAAGTTCCACCTAAACATGAGGAGGAGCTTCTTTACTTTGAGGGTGGCAGAGCCCTGGCACAGGCTGCTCAGAGAGGTGCTGGAGTCTCCAACTCTGGAGACATTCCAAACCTGCCTGGACGCGTTCCTGTGCAACCTGCTCTAGGAGACCCTGCTCTGGCAGGGGGCTTGGACTAGATGATCTCCAGAGGGCCCTTCCAACCCCCGCCATTCTGTGATTCTGTGATTAATATTTACCTTGCTGCCTGAAAAGGAATAAGCAGGCCAGGGCACAATGCAGCCCAGCCACGGCAGGCTCTCAGGGCTGTACTGCCTTAGCCTTGCAAATCCCTCCCATGATAATAAGGGTTGTGTGATCGAGTCACTAACTTTGATTTCATATTTTAATCGCCACGTGCAAGACGCGGAGCCCGTCGGCAGCTGGCAGCCTTGCCTGCCTTTCCACCCGCGCCCCGCGGGAGCATGGCTTCAAAGTGCAGCAGCACGCCGACGTGTCTTCTGTTCACCACGAAGCCGGGCGTAAAGCGGCTTTTAAAAAGACGAAGGGTCTCCAGGTGGTTCCGGGCACAAGAGCTACGGCGAATGTCTGCGGTGGGCATAACCGCAGGCCGGCAGGGTTAAAAGGGAGGCTGTCCAAATTCATCCAGGACCTGCAAATCTTGAAACACGTAAACCCTACATGCGTCAGATAAAGAAGGCAGAAAGAAAGGTGCCCCCTAATGAGTTTTTTTTGCGCTTGGGTGAGCGAAAGGGCTGCTTCAGGAGGCTAATAACTGAAAACCTTCCAGGCTTTTGTCCGGAGAAATGGCAGGCACTTTCCATCCCTTTGAAAAAAAGAAGGCCTTTCGGAGTCTTCACGAGAGATGTGGATTTTAAGGGCGACCTTAGGTCATACAGAACTAATCAAGCGAAAACAATAAGAAAATTAGACTGACAGTCAGCAAGTATCTGAGGACTTTATCAAAAAGAATTAGGAATGGACAAATTCACTGGGAGCAAAGGATCAGATCTGCAAGGTGGCATTGTGTGGTGGGATTAAATTATTTATTCATTGTTAATTTATTTATTTATGTATGTGCAAATGACCTAGCTGCTGCAGGTGCTGAGGAGTTTCTGAAAAGGCCCAGTTTTAGAGCCAAGGCTAGAATATTGGTCCATTTAACTCATTCTTTTCCTTAAGGCGATCAAACAGTGACTTTTATCTAGGAGATAGAGGAGGAAAACCATATGTGTACTGGGAATGATGCGGGGTCTGAGCAGCACTAAGTACCCAAGTATTCCAGTCTCATTCAAGAATGCTGTGCAGTTTAATGTCCAGCAAATTAGCAAATGAATGCTTATGTCAATATGTGAAAAATCCCTAGTTGGTTTAAACAGATAAAAAGCCTCTTGGGAAATGGCAGAAAATGCAGGCTTTCTCTCCCTGTCTTTTTTAAAGAAAGAAAGAGAAACAGTACTTATTAAGTTTTCCCCAAACTTACAAAAAAGTTGCAGAAAGCAACAACAGTCTACGTGGATGCTGGATCTTGTATATGCATGAAATATTTCCAATGCTGCTACCGCAAAAATACAAGAAGCTTTTGCCAGGCGCTCTTTGAATCACATACTTGCTATTCAGAAGAAAAGAGTTAAAACCTGGGACAGCTACAGACCCTGTTAGATGCCACCCTGCTGTCCCTCTCTTAAAGGTACAGGAGGTCAAAAGCCCTGGAGAGGATCCGTCTTTACATTTTGCCCCCGTTTATAAAATCAATCTTGAAGATGAAATCCACAAACACCTCTTGTCTTTCCTTCTGCAGATTTAACCATTGATAGGAAAGGGTAAGAATTGTCATCTCGTGTTTCTCTTGACCCAGCAGAGCAAAGCCACAGTGGGGACTCTGTGTACGACATGACCCTGGGGAAAAAAGGAACACGAGATCTCAGCATGGGGGTTGGAGGCAAGAAGTCACACATATCGAAAATGACAGCGTCACATCAGTTACTGCCACGTGATAAGGGAGTCCTGCTGGGTTTGACGTCCTTCTGCAGAGATACGCTTGAAGGTTGACTGGTAAGGAAGATTTTTCACTAAATCCAGAAAGGTGTTGTAGATATTTGGGCAGGAGAGGTCATAACAAATGATCTTTCTTCAGGACAAGCATCAGCAGCTACGCTGGGGCTAGTAAAACTGCCCCATAAGAAAAATCGAAACCTACACAGCTCGAAAGCAGACAGGTTTATGTAGAATGCTACCTTACACGCTTCTGCTCCGCCCAGGTGTTTCCCTCCTCTTGGCCATTCTCAGGCCCTCTTCTCAAAACCAGCCTTCTTTATGCCATTTTGGAGTGAGGGCGACTAAAGAGAAAAACAGAAGGTATTTTAAAGAACAAACGTCTTTAATAATCCTAAATTTAAAACATTACTTCAAATTAAAAGTTCAATGACAGAATTTCCCAGGCCACACAAAAAAACCCCACAATTCAAGTGGAAAGTCTTCTTCCTCCCTGGAGCCAAAAAGTCCTCCTTTCTGCCTCGACCATTAATGGGTGAGGAAGAATTCAATCAACATGAATGACAACATGTCACTAATACGCCACCGCTTACCTTCCGCAGCCCACTGAGAGCTGTGACACACACCAACCAGGGGGCCTGTTCCATGGGCTGGCAGGGCGCCTTTTAAAGAGGCAGGGGCCAAAAGCAGAGTTACACAGCACTGAGAGCTCCGCCGTCTCAGGAACAAGCAGCACACACCAGACCTCTTCTTGCTCATCGTTTCAAATGGATGGAGTCCCAGCTCATAAGAGAAATACTTATTATCAGCATGCAAGGGCATGATCTAGTACTATGACTGAATTTCATGTCCTCAAGGCTATCCAACTCACCTTCTATGTTGTCTCTGACTTCATAGCTATACCTCATGGGTAAATTCACCACTACCTGCCTACTTTTGGTGTCAAACTCATTAGATAAAATATTAGTATTTCATAGAATCACAGAATGGTTTGGGTTGGGAGGGACCTTAAAGACCACCTAGTTCCACCCCCCTGCCCTGGGCAGGGACACCTCCCACCAGACCAGGTTGCTCCAAGCCCCGTCCAACCTGGCCTTGAACCCCTCCAGGGATGGGGCAGCCACAGCTTCTCTGGGCAACCTGGGCCAGGGGCTCACCACCCTCACAGCAAAGAATTTCTTCCTAATATTTAATTAAGCCTGCCCTCTTTCTATTTAAAACCGTTACCCTTTGTCCTATCACTACACTCCCTGATAAAGAAGGGATTTCCATTCCAAATGGTATTTCCATTAGCATTATTAATATTGAAAGTAAAATACTTTCAATATTATGTTCTCTCACCTATCTCCCCACCTATTAATTTTAAGATTTCTTTACTACTTCACACTTTTTCCAGCTTCAGTGTTCACTTTCCAAATTGTGCAGAATTAGAATCATAGAATCATTTAGGTTGGAAAAGACCCTTGGGATCATCGAGTCCAACCATCAACCCCACTCTACAAAGTTCTCCCTTACACCATATCCCTTAACACCACATCTAAACGAGTCTTAAACACATCCAGGGATGGTGACTCCACCACCTCCCTGGGCAGCCTATTCCAGTGCCTTACCACTCTTTCTGGGAAGAATTTTTTCCTAATCTCCAGCCTAAACCTATCCTGCTGCAGCTTGAACCCATTCCCTCTTGTTCTATCGCTAATTACCTGTGAGAAGAGACCAGCACCAACCTCTCTACAATGTCCTTTCAAGTAGTTGTAGAGAGCGATGAGGTCTCCCCTCAGCCTCCTCTTCCTTTAACTAAACAGTCCCAGCTCCTTCCATCGCTCCTCATCAGATTTATTCTCCAGGCCCTTCACCAGCTTCGTTGCCCTCCTCTGCACTCGCTCCAGCACCTCGATATCTCTCTCGTATTGAGGTGCCCAAAACTGGACACAATACTCCAGGTGTGGCCTCACCAGTGCTGAGTACAGGGGGACAATCACCTCCCTCCTTCTACTTGTTTGTAAGTAAAGTTATTAAACATCCACATATAGTAGAAATAGATCAGAAAAGAAAAATTAGCAAAGAAAGGTAGAACTTCAGCAGCCAGGAAGCAGCAGAAGGAAACCAGACTCTTCTCTGAGCCAGAGCAAGGAGGTTCAAGTAGGCTCCTGGGAAATCCTGTCACCAAGCTCAAGGTGCAGCAGCTATAGCCTTGTTGTTACAGACTTCTGGGATGTTTGCGTTTTACAAATAATAGCCTTCACTATGCAAATAGGTGTAAAGTCACTGTGAAATTAGTGTGCTGTTTCTCTATTCGGCTAAGTGCATGGATGTTTACGCCTCCTGAAGAGAGAAAAAACCACAAAACCAGCAATTAAAAGGTAGACTAAGTGATGTGAGACAAAACAGAAAGTTATGCTACCTTAATCATAGCATCATCATAGAATGATTAAGCGTCAAATGAAAATTTTGTCTTACAAAAGACTTTTCCAAAGAGATCCACAGACTTTACTGAATCACAAAGATTTCTTTCGTTTTAATAAGAAGCGGACAAAGTCCATTTAAATGGATGATAACTACTGTTGTAACAGTTTTCAGCAGAAGGTCTAAAGGTAAAGGGGCACAAAAAGCAGACGATCATAAAAAGAGATGTGCAAAAGCATGACATTGTTGTGAAAGATGTTATTAAAAATTTCCCATCGAAGCTGAAGAGACAGTTTGCACTAATAAATACATCAGTAAATGACCCAAAGAACCCTCCTTCAAGCAGAGGAAGTTTGGCTTGGCTGATCAGACACTCAAGACAAACACCAAGGCAGCAAGTGCAATGCAAATCTGCCCTTTGGGGTCTGCTCCGTGATGGCAGTTGCTACCACACAAGTGTTTTCAAGTATACTTTATATTTCGCCTGCCTCTCGAAACGTGCAAGTACCACTCACCGAAGCACTGAGTTAGTCCCCAGCTTCAGAAGTCAGAGGGTCCGAGACGTTAGACCATTCTGAACTAGCAATGTATCCACTCCCTGAAACACTGCTCTGCTTAGTCATAAAAAATATAACATTTCAGGAGTTTTTTTTTTAAATATTATAGCATTATTCAACCTTCATGTTGTGTGGGAGGAAGGATGAATCTTTAGTACTCTTGCTGTGTGGTTGGTCTCAACTTCTCCGTGCTCTTTTATACAGTATAAATTCTTCTGAACGGTGTCCGAGATAACAGATAAAATACGAACAGCAGGGAGAAGTTCAGACACTCAGCAGCTCAGCCCTATTTAGGTGTCTTCAGGAAATGAAACTGGGAATTAGAAAGCTGTTTGGCCAGCACAGATGCATGTTGCAGGTTTCCTCCCAAAGAATTTCCTAGCGGTCCTACAGAACTCAGGTTGGTTTACTTTAAAAGGAAGATGTGGAGGAAAAGAAGTCACAGAAGCCAGAATTACTTTACTGGATACCACCATAAAAGAGCCCCTTAAAAAGTCTACTGAAGTAATATTATTCTATAGAGACTCTGCCCCTCCCAGAGACAATATACATATTGTTTCTTACACTTTTATCCAGGATAAGCATATGAAAATACAATTTATATACAACGAAATACATTATTGATTAGAAGAATGGGCATATTCACATTTCATATTGATTAGAAGCTGCCAGGGGAAAAAAAAACAAAAACCAAACATTTATAGATTAATTTTTAAAAATCTTATGATAGGCTACTAAGCAAAGGGAAACAGCTTCACAAGGTCTCACCGACTGCTGAGATGCTGTTGTGGTAAACATCCAGGGGTTGTGCTAAACATCCAGGGGTTAATTTAAAGTCAAGCGCAAATACACAACAAGGCATTTTGCCCAATTCAGAAAGTGGGACTAAATGATTCAAGAGCTCTGCCTAGAACCATCATCATCTTTGACTCTTTTTTCACGAGACTTCCCATCTAGAAAGTCCAGAAAAAAAAAAAAGAAAAAAAAAAAGCTGGTATGACATCACATATCCCTGGGATGGAGAACATTTCTTTCTCCTTCTTTACAGAAATGCAGGAAGTCACAATGGTAATTCAAAGCCACATTAGAAAACCAGCAGGAAATTAAGAAATAGAAGTGAAAGAAATATTTTACAGACCTCGACTGCTCTTGGTCTATTGGCAATTCATGTGCCAGTGTCTGAAAACCAGGACCGGAAACTAACTAGTTTATTTCTGTGTTCATGGCTCATGAAATGAAAGGCTGCTGAAAATTAAGTTTATTTTTAAAGACCTTTAAAGATTTTTCAAAGATCCCAGTTGTAATAACCTCATCGTTACCACTCACAGAGAAACTGAAGCAATTCCTAAGTACCTGATTGTAAACTGCATGAGTTGGTGAAACCGTCTGCAGGTAGCGATGGCATTACGCGTGGGATGTACACCATGTACTCTTGGCCCCGAGCGATTCTAGTTGTCGTGCATCAGCTGCCGAGGCCACTGGAATTAGTGGAGACAGGCACCCAAGTGCAGCTCTCGGTGCCTTAGGTACCAGGTCACAACGGCAATGACATCAATAGCGAGATGGCTGGTGCACCTTCACGAAGGAGGTGGCAGGCTTATCTTCCCATGGACCATCACTGTTAAGATTCCTTGGTCTGTAATTGCTCCAGCCTTTCAGGCTGACTTAGTTTATATGAGAATAAGATGAAGCAAATTATGACCAGAATTATGAAAAAGGCCCATAGCATCCCATTTACAATATCACTGCTTCAAACCTTCAAGCTGACTCAAATCCAAACTGTTTTGGTTTTGCCTGGACTCAAACTAGACCAGAACACCCTGAGATGTGCACAGGTCAGGTCCGTCTGGGACACGGCAGCTCCCGTGCCTCTGCATTTCACTGGCAGTAAAAAAGGGTAAGGATTGGTGAAGACACACTAGAAAATGGAAAAATCTCTTGTGTTTCTATTTTTGTACCAAACTTGCTCGGCATGCGGTGCTGACCGCTGCCGGTGCATCCACGTGCTGTCGGCTGACGGCTCAGGAATGCCGGCGGGCCAGGGCAGCTCAAGCAGGACGTCAGCTCCTGAGGCTGTGCCAGGCAGCTCTAGCAGAGGCTGAGCTCTAATAATTGTGCTATAGGCTGGAATGAGATTTCTTTTCTGCACTTATTTCCAGCTTGGCTTGGCTCATGTCACCTGGCCATGTCACATATCTGAGGATGGAAGCTGGACCCTTCTTGTTTGCTCTTTAATCTCCCGTTAAGATTAGATTTAAACCAGTGTGGGTTTAAAACATCTTACAGCAGCCTTAAGTCTGTCTTAAACTTTCATCAGCTGGAACAATTTGGCAGTGTCGGGTTGATGGTTAGACTTGACGATCTTAAAGGTCCCTTCCAACCTAGACGATTCCATGATTCTAAGAGCTCTCCCTCCTCCTTTTTCACCCCCCAGCCTCACCAGGTCACTCTCCAAAACAAGACTCACCAGGGTCCATCCCGGCCCCCTCTCCCTCTGCCGGGCAGCGTACAGTGAATAGATGCACCAGCACGAGCACTTTGCCCCCCAAAGATTTCTCAGCAGAGAGGGGGTACCCAGATGCAAGCCAGGGTGGCTTTCTAAAACGTTCAGTAACTCAAGATCTACCCCACTACATGGACAGAACGGCTAAGGCAGGGAAGATGTTTCACATGAATAAATAGCAGAAAACTTAAGGTTAAATGTGGGTGTGCTGAACGGGCAGGGAAACGGACTCTTGTTTAAGGTTATCCTCAGACACGAGCGAGCTGAAATCTGAACGGCGGTAATGCTGATGTCAGAAAATTTGGCAGGGGAAAGCGCTGCTGCCCCAGGAGACAGACTTCTGCCAGAGCTCCCATAACTTATAGCTGCCCCTGAACGGAATAGAGTTTCATTTACTGCTTAAAGCCCCCACAGCCATCTCACAGAAAACACGCCTCACTGTATCTGACAGCATCTGAACCTTTTCCCGCACTTCTCCAGTAATCCAGCTAACCATAAGGAAAAAAAAAGAAAAAGAAAAAGAAAGAAAAAGAAAACATACCAAAACCCGAACAACCAAAACCCCACTTTCCGACCCCAAAGCATGCAGTGGGTGGGGGGAAAGCTTCGGTGCTGCTGGCGCAGGGAGGCTGCGCCCTCTGCAGCATCTGCATCCTCCGCTTTTCTGCCAGGCCCGGGTTTTTCCACCTCGTTTTACAGCTGCTGCGACTGAGGTCAAGTGATATGTCACTCTGTCAGATCACACAGCGAGTCAGTGGCTCTTCCCGGATTAGAACGATTCCACACGGCCCCTCTGAAAAGATTTGTAACAAATGTCAGCACTGGCCGGCCGCTGTTTAAAGCATATGTTTAAAGCTCTTAGACATCTCAGTCAAAAGGTATTGTAAATATAGGGACAAAGCTAGTAAATGCTTCGCTCTGGAGTTTTAATAATGGCAAACCAGAACCTAGCAGGGATAAAAAAAAAAAACAAAAACCAAACCTAAAAAGGTCACCTTTAGCAGGGAATATGTGCTCTGTTTTGGAGCCGTTTCAAGACCAGGAAAGGATTTGGCTTTTTCCCTCCAGTAGTAACCAAAATGGTCAAGATGTTGGCGGCTCAGCACAGGCTGGCAAGGTCACAGGCCAGAGGGCACAAAGTAACTTGAATATAACTTTCTCCTTCTTGTTTGTTAGTATCCCTGGCCGTTGCTTTCAGTATCTTTTTGTAATAAAAAAGGAAGCGTGCTTGAAATGGTCATCCTGTTATGCACAACAGAGGAAAATGCTATGGTCTGGCCTTAATTCTTTACTAATGCCAAAATATAAGAAATTTCCTTGCAGAAATCTCACACGTGCAGAGATTAAACATGAGTTGTAAGTGACATCAACAGCTACCGCACAGCAGCACCCCTTTATAATCTCATCCTTCTAGCAAGAAATAAATATTCCAGCTATTTAGAGAAAGACCACCACAAGGCCCATAGATCACTCAAGTCCCACTGGAAACGTCTTTGAGGTTTTAAAGGTGTAGAAGGAGTGTGACTAATGTCAGCCGAACCTAAAAAGAAGCAAAGATAAAGCTGGGAAGACAGAAGTGAACTTCCTTTTTGGAATCTCAAGACAGATCAAACTAAGGTAACATCAACAGATGTACGTAACAGACACAATCCTCATTGCAGTGTGGGAAATCTTGCCACACTCTGATTCCCCTCACGCTTTCTGAGAATCCCTTGGTCTCTCTGAGCTTCTCTCAGACGCATCAATCATATTGTGCCTCTTGTCCCACTCTTTATGCCTGAAATCGTCTATTAAAAACACAGTTGTGAAGTAACCTGAGAACCTACCCTGTACTTTTAGACAGGGAAGGATGAGGGCAAAAGGAAAAAAAAAAAGACTGAGCTTTTTGATAAGTATTTACTGAAAACACCAAAATCTTGCATAGAAAATTTTAGAAGAGTTCAGCCACCCCCAACTTTACCGGGGGAATATTCTTGCTCTACAACACAACAAATCACCTGGAAATTTTCATCTATGCGTGGTTCAACCTCCTGGCTATGGAAAAGTATATGGATCCTGTCTTAGCTGTCCTGCACTGACAAGACTTTTCATTTTTTACTGATTCTTTCAGCAGCAGAGTGACAGGAAAAAGAAGCTTAATCCATACATAGCACCTTGAAAGCTAAAAGGAATTTTTATTCCTTAGAAATGTCTTTGTTTTAAGGTGACCAATATATCTAAAAAGGCAGCGGGCATGTTAAGATGTAATGCTCAGGGGTTTGGCTATCCGATCCACTAACAGGCCAAGGGACTGCAATACACACGGTCCTCTCATAAGGGACCAGTGCTGACCTTGTCTTTTCTATGCAGAAAGTCATTGAATGAGGTGAGGAAGAGGAGGCCATGAAGGATCTGTCTGTATAAAGACACTGGATTTGGTGATGGATCTAAGAGCTGCCTTTCTTGCTTCCCTCCAATCTTACCAATAAAATCTGCAAAAGTTACTATATTGCACTGCACAGCTTCAACCTCAGCTTCATGCTCATCCCATTGAAGTGGTGATATCATAAAAAAGCCAATGTCGGCTTTTAAAGTGCTGCCAGAGGTGAAGGGACAGGCAAGGAGCAGCCCAGCAGAGAAGCCCTAAAACTACAGTTGGATTTCTTGTGGATCCTCGTGTTCTGGATCTTTTTCTCCTTTTGGTCTGCAAAGCCTTTTTCCCATAATCCAGCATGAGGTCATTTTTTTCTGCCTGGGTTTTGCATTGATCCATGAGCTATGTGATGGGGTTTTATTTAGGTCCCTTGTAAACTGTGAAGAGAGACTTTAAATGGTAAAGTGCTTAAACTCCAAGTCTTCTCACGCATTCCAGAAATGGTCCACAACAACATCAAAACTGTCAGAATTAGACCCAAGATATTTATATGATGGTAATAAACATTCCATCAAATAGCATACAACTTGCAAAGTACCGGACCAGTGATGAACATGATCAGCTCACTTGCGGTTTGTTTTAAGCAACTGAAAATGTTGCCAAATGTCTCCTTTTCACACTGTGCATTTATAAATCAGAGGATAAATTTGTTACCTGCCTTGAAAATACCCAGAGGCTGCGAAATAAATATTGTATTGGCTGGTAATGCCTGGGGTTGGGCTGGATTTGGGATGCTTCCTGCTACTTGAAACCTCTTGGTGGCCTGGGACATTGTCTGCGTTGGCTGAAGACCATGTCTTCTGTAGAGCTGTTTGGTTGCACAAGTCATTACTTGGTAAGACATTTAGTACAGCTGATGTGCTTCGCACAAAGGAAGTACCTGGCACAAAGGTAACTGATTCCAAAAGGCATCTGATATCATTTACAGATCAATTCCCCTTTATGCACAGACTGACAAGTCACCACTACCTGTGGAAATGATCTTTCACTTTTGCAAGTAAGGCTGGTAGGACAGGGAAGTTCCCAAATGAAACGTACACTGGATAAGCTGTCAGCTTCACAAAACCACACTGTCGATCAGGCCACCTTGGCTCAGCAAGGGTATTAATCATGCCTGCATTAACCTCATATTCCTAGAAAAGAGTCTTGTTTGGTAAAGACAGGGTTTATTTCCAGAACAGCTAGCACCGAGTTTGAAAATTACGGATCGGGTGTGAAATATCCTGCGGGATCATACATCAGCTGGTCTTAGTCAACCAATTAAAAACCTTGCATTGATGGAAGAGATATTTAAAGTCACTTCTTCAC